>NC_135856.1:18862799-19105299 GCF_031162955.1 Sander vitreus | reverse complement strand
AGCCCATCAGTGGCTGTCAGTTGCCTAGTTACCTGTTACGTCTTAGAACATTGTTGTTGCGCAACACGCAGCTCTCATTGCCAGGATCGATATGTATTAGGGCCTTTTTGTTTCCAGGGTGGCCCTGGAACAAGAGATTGTCATGGACAACACCTTTTACTGGCCCTAGCACAGCAACGCCAAAGCCCTGTACTGGTTGGACACGGTTGCGCATTACCTAAAGATAAAAATGAGAAAACCATAAAAATGTACATAAGTGTTAAAATGTCATTAAGGATTTATGTACAGTGCTGGAAAAGTAAACATTTCCAAGCCTCAGTCCATCTCACCTTGATGTCAGCACTGCCAGAGACCTGGATCCCATATCCACGGTTTCCAACGACATCATTCTCCAAAATCTGCCCGTTACCACTGAAACCGACACCATGGCCACTGTTTTTATAGATGCCATTACCACGAAGCTCCACTCTGCAGTCTTTCTCCACCATAACACCACCTCGACCATTTTCAAGAATGCAGTTTGTAACCAGTCGGGTCAGCTGACTGCTCTGCAGCACAGCTATGCCGGTGCCACGGTTACTGTTCACAATATTAGCAAAGACATTCAGGGGCTCACTGCTCTTCACGTACAGACCAACTGCTTCAGAGAGAGACAGGGAAAGATGAAGAGAACATTAGAGACAGGATGTGAATGACTGTGCTCCTGACGCTATGTAACACTCAAACAGATCTATATTACCTCCATTGTAGCTCATGCAGTTGCTCTCCACCAGGGCCACGCTGATGGAACGATGGGCAGAGTGGCGCTCATCCTCACTGTCCAGATCACTCTCCCATGCAAACAGTTCCCCCTCTTCATTCAAGTTCTCCTGCCCTTCTCTCCCTTCTCCTTCTACCCCCCTCCTTTCCCTGCTGCCTGCTTCTCCACCAATCCCGTCCTGCCCTGGCCAGTTCCCCTCCCTGGCCTCGATGTTCTCTGGGTCTTTCCTGCAGAACACTGCCAGCCCATACATACAGTTATGGGTGATGTAGTTTCCCAGGAGCTGCGGAAGGCTGGACGACATAACCCACACACCACAGCCTTTGTTACCTGAAGAAACAAGAGAAAGAGGAGAAATGAAACAACTGTGCCATGGTTGGTAAAGCTGGTTAGCTGGTAAGCTGTTATGTGAAGATGAACGTATGATGCTGCCATTAACAGCCTGAAATGACATACAGTAGACATGATTTCCCTCAATGAGTCCGCGGCCTCTCTCTCCCACCACGACACCGTCTGAGTAGCCATAACAGATGTAGTTGTTCCTCAGGATGGGGTCACCTCCTCTGCGGATGTCCACACCCCCCCACTGGTTCTCTTTGATTACATTCTCTGAAATATATTATATGTAAAGAATAAAAGGTTCATAACCACAAATAGCGCTTTACCTTTCTGTAAGTGGCACATCAATGGGGGAAAATGAAGAACACATTTAGCACCTGTTATCATCCCTCTGCCATTCTCGTTTATGGCAATCCCTGCTGCCTGACCCTGGAAGATGTGATTCCCACTGAGAGAGAGAGAGAGAGAGAGAGAGAGAGAGAGAGTGAGGAGAGAATGAGTGGAACAGGAGCAAATAAACAAGTTCAGACTTTATGTAGTAGTCTATACAGAAACACTGGGCTAGGTGCACTTGTTTATGTCAGTGACTGCACTGCATCACATCTGCTTACTTTTACTGTAAAATGCTAGGTTATGTATAGCAGCAAAACATATACCACTGCACTGCAGCAGTCAAAGTGATTGTGAAGTTGCTTGAGTGAAATTATCAAGCCATACAACACTCCCAAGTTTTACATTTTGAAGGAAGAGGTAGTATAAACCCATCCTGATGATGGAGAAAGCAGGGACTACACATTCCTGTGCAAGTTAAATGTTTGTGGAGTCCTACCTACCTGACCACAGGATTCCCGCTGAAGAGAATATACACGCCCGCTTCCTTGTTGTTATAGATCTGGTTGCTCCGAACTGAACCTTTTCCATTGCCAAGGACAACAACCCCTGAACGCAAACCACTATGTATCTTGTTACACTGTGGGATAAAAGACAGAATGAGAGAATAAAAAAATGGAGTAGAGAAAACTAAGCGCTGTTTGGAAATGTACCTACTGATGTTACAAACAAATTTATCAAATGTGAGCTTCTATAGATCACTTTTATTGTGTTTTATGAATGTCCACTCGACATTCCTTTCATTATGGACACCTCTCAGCTTCTTCATGTCATTATGCGAGTTATTTGACAGTGTACAAGCTCTGAAGTTACTGATAAGATGTAAAAGGTGCAATGTGGCATCGGGACCTCAAAAGAATCTCAATCTAACCTGAGTCTGTAGAACCAAGTTTGATATAGTGGTTTGACAAAATAATCTTTTCCATGACAACTGACTGTGAGATGCTGTTGAAAGCTCTGGGACAACATAAAAAGTGGGCTGTGTGTTAAGATTATTTTGTCAAATGTGGGTATTGTTTGTTTCTTCCTTGACATAATAGAAAGTGGAGCAGCAATTACTACAATGATGGGGTTAGCCCCTTTTCGGATGTCCAGCCCTGCCTCCCCATTGGAGTGGATGTTGTTTTCTGCGATGAGGCCCTGAGCAGAGAGGCGCAGGAACACACCTGATGCACGGCACTCACACACCTCGTTTCTCAGCATCACTATCTGAAGGAGGTTAAGAGAGAAAGAGAGGGAGCTCAAGTAACACTTAGAAAAGGAAACTGCTGCTGAATTACTCATGATCTAAGCTACTTCTGTAACTTAATACATGACACAAAAGGTATGCAGCCTGTAAAAATTATTGATCAAATGAAATGTAAATATTGTCAAGAGACACTCCATTAGTCTGAAGACCGTTGTTATGATCATATTTACTGTGGAGTTCTGGATGCAGCGGACAGCATAGTTCAGCCCACGGAAAACATTGCCCTCCAGCCGAGCTTGTCCGTAATTAGACAAATGCACGCCACCCTTCCCTTCCCTGAAGAGGCAACGTCTGAGGATACAGCCAAGGGTTGAGGCTGCCAACATCTGAGCCTCTGGGTCCCTGTCTAGTTCCTGCTGAAGGGTGAGGGGTTCAGGGGTCAAAGATGGTGGATCTGAGGAGGAGGCCAGTGGCAGAGAGCCATCTGGCTGGGGCTTGAGCAAATGGGATAGGCCATGATGGTCACAAGGGATTTTGTAATCCAATATAAGTGGGTTTTTGGTGTTGTTAGTTCCTCCTCCATCTCGGTTCTCCTCTTCTCCATCGCTGCGGTCGCCATCACTCCAGCCATCTTCTATCACTGTGCCCTGACACACTGCATCTACCCCAGTCCTCCTCTGCCAGTCTTCTATGCTCACAGGCTCCTTTTTAACATTACCACCTGGAGGTTGATGCCCACCAGTAGAGCCAGCCAGAGGGCCTCTGGTAGGGCTATCGTTCCCAGATGCGCCACATGATGGGAACGTCCTGGCCAAGGCAGCCAAGTGTTTACAAGCCCAGTTCCTTTCTGACACTGGAGGACCTTCAATAGTCACAGAAGCTGTGTCACTTCCCGAGAAGTCACAGCTGTCCAACAGACTGAGGACAACGCCCAGCAAGTGGGCAGAGCTGCCTTGTGAGAAGGAGCAGAAGCGAGCCTGGCAGGTTCCTGGGCCGCGGATTTGCAACTGAGCCCCCTCAAAGTTGCAGTTATCAAGTTGGACGTGACCCCATGATGTCTAGAGTGAAGCAAGGAGAGAAAGGTGACTGGAGTAAGACAGATTTAGCAAGAAAGAAACTAAATAATTGGACCTGATTGTAAAACATTTGATGTGAGCAGACTTATTCTGAACACTTGATAAGACATTGCTGTATCAAGAAACCATCATGGTAAGCTGTTACTTCACCTTGTAGACCACAGTGGAAAACCAGGGTGGCATGAACACCAGATTACACAGCCGGGCAGTAGTGCACTGCTGCTCCATACACACCAGGAGGGCCACCTCGCCCAATCGGCCAAGCCCAACCAGCTCCACAGGCACCTTCAGCGCCACTTCAGCCTGCTCCTCATACACCCCTGGATGGAGAACTACGCGGTCATATGGCCCAACCACCCCGAGGGCCCCACGTAGGGTCTCAAACTCGCATCCAGGCCCCACATGCCAAACCCTGCGGTCTTTTCGACGACGGAAAAAGAGGAGGCAGGCAGAGGACTGGAGCTCTGGCCCATTTTGAGTCCATGTGCGAGTGGACAGGGCGTGCTGCTTCAGGGCCTCTCTCCAGGATGGGGGCTCCTGGTGGGGCTGACTGGGCCAGTTGGGATGTCGGCACTCAGGGCAGCCTAAGCACAGTTGTCTCCAGCGGGTGTTGTCTAGTGAGAGGATGAGTTCCCGCCAGGCACGGCACACCTGGCAGCAGCGGCCCAGGTCGGGGAGCGGAAGATAAGCCAAGATAACCCTCCACAGCTCCACTGGGAGGCTGCCCACCACCATGGCAGCAGAGACACCGACTGGGGAGCACCGTGACGGGAGGGGGACCTAGAAAACAGTCAGTCACACGCACGCGCAGTTAAGGCAACAGCAAACCGCTAGCGCCAACGTTTAACAACAATAATAAACAAATGAGCATGCTAAATGATCACACAGATAAATATACAATGCTACAGTGGCGCGCTATTAAGTTGACGTAGGCCTAAGTAGTTGAACGGTGTTATTTTAGAAGGAAAACAGCACGTAGCAAACTAGACGGAAAGGAAGGCGTGAATTCTGTAACGTTATTTTGAATTTACGTGACTAATATGTTCACGTAGGCCTGAAATATTATGTTTAAAGTTTGCTACGATCAATGGTGATGACGGTTAGCTAGCGAGGAAACTTAACATTAACGCTTTATTTCCTTGCGTAACTGACGTTAGCTATAACATCAACAAGCATCGTATCCGTCAAAAATTAAAGCCTTAACGTTAAACTTACCTTCTTTTTTTTACCAAGTTGCCATAGTTAACGTTAGATGAATCAACACGTCTGTTGCAGCTATCTTTCTAGCGTTGCACGTCCTTCATCACTGCTTCCAGAGTTCATAACAATCCATGATGACTGCAGATGTGCTATCGAAACGGAGTTCAGACGATTGCTTGCAGTTTACGGCAAGAGACCACGAAACAAACAGGTCCATCTTCCGCTTCCCAAAAGTGGGCGTAACCTTTTGGAAGTAGACTGCTGTTAACATCGTTGTTAAGCACTTCAAGCTATGCGATACGATGCCGATGCTACAGAGCGGGTGGCGCTCTAAATCCAACCCCCTGTTGCCTCTCACATCTCTGCCTCCAGCCTCACCCGACATGCCCTGGTAAAGATATAGATCCTTTCACAATACTCAAACATGTTGGTCTAAATGTCCCCATTCTTGTAGTGTCTTATAATAAGTTAGATCTCAACTTGCAGTAAAATACTGTGGCCAAGCTCACACACAGTGTCAAATACGTAGCCAACGGTGTGTAATAATAGGATAATGTTACTATTGTTTGAATGGTAATACAATCCCTTTGTAAGTTTCTTTGTGTAAATAAAATAAAAAATAAAATAACTGACATATTACAATATTGTTAAAGTGCTGTTATTGCATTTTAACAACAAGAGTTACACTTCATGTGTTATGTGTATGTACATTGCTGGTTGTCAGTTTAGACATAAACTGTCAGAGATCTCATTTCTTTTATAGTATTATTTAATTAGAGTAAAATGTATACTTCTAAATATGTCCAAAAATGTGGTCAACATGTACCTTTTGCAACTGCAACATTTATATTTTACTGTAAGATGATTTTTAGTCAATAGCATGAAAAATATGTTAGATATATCCTCTGAGAATAATTGTGAAGAAAGCCCTTGTTTTGTCCATATTAATTTTCTGTTAAGGACTTTGGCAAGGCTCTGAAGGATGCAGGAGACCAGCTGGTGGCCTGTCCTCCAAACAAAATGACTGGATCCAGCTTCAATGTAGGTTTTTTACTTGCGCTGTAGCCCAAATGTCTGACTTTGCTGGACTTCTTCTGACTCGGTAAGTGCATAAAAGGTCAATAGGTAAAGTTTTACTATTCCATAGCACAACATGACCATAATATAGGCTACACCAGGCAGCGATTTGTACATATTTTACACTTATCATTATGCATATAGTACTTTTATTATGTTCCAGTTTACACCTGTATATATATTTATTACTTCTCCTTATGCATATACATTTACTACATTCCTCTTTACACTCAGTAATTATTATTATATCACAATTACTATGTAATTTACATTACATTTTTATATTTTATTATGTTGTATTGTATTCCTTATTTTAACTTGTACTTTGTGTTAGATTCTCATTTTGTTGTTACTTGTGTGATCTTCATTTTCTTATCAAATACACATTTTCTCAGCATTGTTGGGAGCCTGGGATTCTTATTGCCAACGACTCCTTCCCTGTTGTGCACATGATAAATAAATGCTGTGACCCTGATTTTATAGCTGTTGTGTAATGGCTTAGTAAATCAGGTGTGGACCCAAACGCATGACTCACAGACAAAGCAGTAAGATAAAAGTTAGATGACAGGGATTGGCGGGAACACTGGGGCTAATGCTTGACAGGTGGGAGTGGCTGAAATGAGAGTTAGTGCCAGGAAAGGAAATAAAACAGACATGGATTAATAGCTGGCTGACATTGTGACATACTGCTATTTCACACTGAAAATATGCCAATGTTGTTACATCAAAAGTTTTCCAAATTTCTTTTTCTACAAGAATGGAACAAAGATAGGAGCTTTGTGATGCTGTTGCTAACACCAGCATCCCTCTGGTTTTCACCAGTGCTAAACAGTTTTTTTTGCAGGGCATATATCCCATGGCTGCAGGAGAAGGATGCGGATTTTAAATTAACTGCATGATTTATTTGGTATGTTTGAGAATTCTGGGTTTTCCACTTGAATTTAAAATCATATAAATTAAAGATATACATACTGGTGGTCTGACGTAATTAAAGCAGTTAAGGCAAGTGTGGACTACTCTTTAAGTTGCAAGCTGGTTATAGTTAGCTTTGCAGTAGATAAATGAGCACTTTCAAGTTAGTAGAGCATAGCATCAATGTTAAGACTTTCTGATTCCATCTATTTCTGTCATTGATATTGAATGGAAATAAATAATAGCAATTATCAAATTCAGTTTCTTTTGAATAGACAACATCACAACAAAAACCGGTGACCTCCATATGTACTGAGTAGGCATTGCCAGAAGCAACAGCACTGATATGGACTTTGGCTAATAGCTAGCTCATGAACAGACATATTGTGTTGCTGTTGGCTCACTTTTCGTGATTAGGTAGCTGTAGCCAAATATTTTTCTTGTAAATGATACAATGAAAAACAAGAAAAGTTTAACTTTGGGTAATGTTGCACTAAAATGTTACATTGTCAGCTGCTAATGGAGGAGTGCACTTTACAGCCACTTGAAAATGATTATAGTCCTGAGAGTGTGCACCTTTGTCCAAGAGGTGGCGATGTCCTTCCACTGAATTTAATCTGACGCTCCAGGCACGCTGTCCTACATGACATACTTTACATGACACAAACCAAGAAACACTGTTTGTTGCAATTGTATTTTCAGGACATTTTATTGTGTTTTCTCCATCACAAACAGCAAAAGACCTTCCTAAAAACTGAGAATGTTTAGCACAAGAGAGTGGTGAACAATCACACAATGTTTATGTCTCTGTGTTTAGGGACAGTGCTCTTCAAGACAGAACTTTTAAGAGAAAAAAAACAATGCTTTCTGATGAGTTCAGAGATCATGTCTAACCTCTGGGTGAGATTAATGTGGAGTCCGATTTGAAAATGTCAGGTTAATCAAATTTAACATATTGTGTTTTGTTGTTATTTTCATCCAAAGTTTCATCATTATGGTTAATGTGACTTGGTTTACATAAGCCTACTGTAGCTGTGGTTTTTTGGATGTGTAGCATATTACATTCAAAGTTAAAAGAATGTGACAATAGCCAACATTTCAAAATATGATGTCTTTCAACAGTGGTATTTTGTATAGCTACAATAAATCAACTGTTCTGATAAAATCATGGATTCAGACCATGACTTTTGTTGCTTCATCCTCCTCCCACACGACATGACATACAAGAAATTACAATGAAATGATAAAATAATCTCAAAAGTAAAGGACTGAGAGAGACATTAACAGATTTTAAGTTTGTAAGACATGCCACATTTTTTTCACAATCATTATCTAATATTTTAGATGTAAATTCATATATATGTTTTTGAAGACATAGGCATATCTTCTGTATATAATTCTCCTGTAGAAAACATACAAACAAAGCAGATACGTAAAAAATAACAGCAAAGCTGAAAACACAAGTTCGTACACAGACACACCACTTGAATTTCATTCTGTCCAGCAGACTGCAAATATATTATATAATTATTGTGCCATGTATATTGTATATTGTGTAACATTTCTTTTTAATTTTTTATTTTTTTTACATTTGAAATGCAAGTGTTATAATTGCTTACAGAAAATAGATCTTCTAAAGTAAAAACATATTGCTATATTTCTCGTTGGCACACAGGAAACCTATTGAGCATCACAGCTTAATCTTTCCTATCAAGACAAATGTGATCTTTGTGCTCCATCAGTGAAATTGACACTTCCATTTTGAACTTCAGTGGTGACTCTAAAAGGTCCTTCTTTCCATCTGAGCTAATTCTGTGAAGGTTTGTACTTCAAGGTGTTGGTCTTCTATGAAAAAAAGGACATATGTTTTAGAGGCAATTCCACTCCACTTACACAGATACTTAATATGGAATTGGCGGCAGATGATTATTTGCTCACTATATACATGATCACATTAAACTAATTCAAATTATTAAATTTAATATCATGACTTGAATTGGAATGTGATATGTTTTAACTATCATTTCAAATATGTTTTTATTTTCCAATTTAGTTTAGTAATTAGACTGGGACTACTGCTTTATTAGTTACTGGAATGTAGCTGCCGTCACATGTTTTAAACAATCCTCACTAAGCCAGTAATGACTAATGGTTAACCAGCTTCCTGAAAAGTTATACGCTAGCAGAAGTGATAACTAAAATCCTCTTCTGCAAACAACCTCATATTTCCCTGATCTGTGACAAAAAACAATGAATAACTAACTGAATTGAAGCCAGAGTTGCCTTTTACTCGATCTTAAGGTGATAAAATCCTAGAAAGCTGTGCCTCAGAGTGTGCAATCCTTGCTTTCAACTCTTTACCCTGAACACGAAGAATTACATTTTTTGTTTTGTTCATATAAGGTCAGTTCTCATGCTTATTGGTTCACATATTCAGAGAAATACAGTGAAGATGAACTTACTGAGCCTGTTTCCTCTGAAGCACTTTTTTGACCCAAGGAGCATCAGGGTCCAGACAAATCTTTTGCCCATCCTTTTTAAGAGTGGCACTGCATGATCAAAGACAGAGACATCAGTCACAACAATATTTCCTTTACGACTTTGTAATATTACACCAGACCCATTAAGACACAGGTCATCACCTCAGATAGGTTTGTTTTGTAAGTACAAATTAAGAGAACAACTGTTGAACTTTGTCCCCAGTGCTTACATAATTTCAATATATTTGCAGTGGGAGCTGGCAAGGTGCACCTCCACCTTTCCTATGTAACGTCCGATGGGCTGTTTCTCCTTGCTGATGCATCGACATCGCTGGTTCACTCCATGATCCCCCAGAATACCTGAGGTTACGAGAGGTTAGAGAAAAAAATGTTAATTTCTGGACAGAAACAAAGTAAAGCACACTGCCGATTGCTAAATATAGATCACAAATAGGCACTCAAATCACAGAGTGCATGGATGCTGGCAACAAAGAGAGTGAAGGCATTTTTCCAAGACTACATTTTACCAAAAGACAGATTAGCCTCACCCTCAGGGATCGTCAGGACCACCAGGATTGCCACAATAGTGATGATAGACATATCTGATCTGAAGCTGAAGATAGGGATACAATCTGATTTTTAAGAAAAAGTGTTAGTCAGTAGAATGCAAACATTTGTAGAAAGCTCTGCTGTTCCCTCTGCAGTTGTGATGCAAGTCTTCTCTGTAAATCCTTTTCTACCCTTTTATCATTGCTCCCTCCTTCAGCTATTACAAGGAAGGAAGGTTGCTGTTTTTTTTATCAGTGCTTCTGGAGGCAAAATAAAAGTTTATTATTTTAGGACTAAAGTAGTGGATTTAGTTTCCCACATGTACAATTCTATCTCACTGCACTACTCCAGTTAGCAAGCTTGGATAGAATTTTTAAGATGTCTTTAAAAAAAAAAAAGAAGAAATAAGCTGAAGCAGATGTCACTTAGCAGGAATCTGAAATCTGATATGTGCCAAACAAACCCCACTGCACCTTTAAATGCTGCTTTTTACAGAAATCCTGCTAAAATATTTTTCCTGTGAAAAGGTGCACTGCAATGTTGCAGCTGAGGCTACTGCGGAGTTATCTGGAATTTGCATATCCGCACCAGACCAATTAACAATGTTTATCTTATCCATCTATCCTGTTGTATTTTGGCATCTTCTCAAAAAGCCATGCAACATCACTGAGCAACTTCATCTCTGCTTTACGTTAAACAAACCATTAAAGTATGCAGAAATACACAATTATTTTCTAACCTATCAAATAACAAGAATAAAACAGTTTGGGACTTATTATTACTTTTAATGTAAATGCGTGCTGTGTAAAACAAAAACTGAAGAATGTACTGTAATAATAATATATACTGTACATGCAAAAATAAGGTTGAAAGCCATTGCACAATTATCTATAGTCGTCATATATTTGTAGGTTCTCTCACATTACATTGTACTATTGATTTGACCATGTGTTAACCTACATATGACCAATAAAGTAAACCTGAACTGAGTTTATGACATGCCAGCAAGCTTGTCTTGGCATGCTCTTTAGTATCAGAGATATGCTGTTATACACATGTGGAATGTTAACTCCTGCAGGGCCTCCCACCCACAGATAGATTCACCGACTCAAAGCAGTCAATCTTTAAACCCCTTCTCCAGCTGTTTGGTATACCAAATACTCAATGACATTTCCTGAAATCCCCAGACGCTATGTGCTTCTGAGTCTTCCTTTAGGCTCTCACTTCCTCCTCTCACTTCCTCATAGTTTATGTCATTAATATTGCCAACAGTCCAACCCTAGTAGCTGCAACTAATTGTTTGCTATTGTTCACTAATTATAATGGAGCATGCTTAAACTAAAGCAGCACGGTATCGCTCAAGCATACCTATCAGCTTTCTCTCAGACAGAGAAAAACTAAAAAACAAAAAGGAAGACAGGCCGACAACAAGTTCATGATTCATTCCTGATTTTTTCCCAGCTGCTGTTAACAGCCATGTTAACTCAGTCTTTTGTATTCAGTATCAGTGTGTAGTGTGTAGTGGGCATGTGCCTATTTACTTTGTAAACCATATAATAAGGCACTGATACTGATAGTCAATGTTATCAGGCAGAATGCCATTCAAGACAGAACAACCTCTCTCTAAATGTGCAGTATTATACTCTACCAACACTATACTCTTGTATGTAATACCTTAATGCCCTATGGAATGTTTTGCCAAGTTATACCAATGCTGAAGAAGGCAATGGGAGTTTTAGCTGAGGTCAAGGGGAAGTTTTGGAAAATCCAAACTATGTATCATGCGGTGAAAATAATAAATGGCATCATACATCCTCTGTGATCCCATGAAGCTACAGACCCTGTTTCCTCTATTGGTTTCATATATACAAAATCATCTGACATTAGCACTCTGCCCCCAGCACAACAGGGTCAATTTAGGGTTGGAGACCAATAGATAGAAAAAGGTGACCAATGAAAGTGAAAATGTGTCCAAACATAAGTTGATCCGGTGATGACTGTCACGTTATCTCATCTCATACACTTACACACACATCTTTAACCAAAACAGGCACAGCTGTAAATCAGAAACTTTCCAGTGAAATTCATCACAAATGTGAAAGTCACATCTGGTTTTATTTTGCTACAAGCCAGAAATGAGCACAAAAGGACATGAATAGTTCCAGATGAGAGCTGGATCCGGTCATAACCTTTTCGTAAAGTTCTGTACTTGGGTCAAAGACTTGGCATGTCCAAAGCATATTCATGTTGTTAAAAATAAATATACATTTTAAAACAGTGCATTATATTGCTTTACTCTCCCCTCTTTACTCACTTGTATGAGTATTTATTGCAAGAAATGAAAATGTTAAGAGCCATTGAGTTCCAAAGTACCAAACTGTCCATTCTGGGTAATGTTCTGACTTAAAATCTAAGTATAGAAATGTGACAAAAATGTCAAAAGAATTAACAAAAGCATTATTTTTCTGCTTGGGCATAATTGTGTGGATGTTTGAAATTATACCTACAAATATAATACCAATACTGAGTTTATTTACCCATCCATCCATCTTCATCCCCCCTCATCCTCCAGCTCTGCCTCTACCATAGAGGGCGTATTAGTCGGATTTAGGAGTTCCTCAAAGCGCTCCTTCCACCGCCCTATTACCTCCTCAGTTGAGGTCAACAGCGTCCCATCCTTACTGTACACAGCTTGGATGGTTCTCCGCTTCCCCCTCCTGAGGTGGCGAACGGTTTTCCAGAAGTACCTTGGTGCCGACCGAAAGTCCTTCTCCATGTCTTCTCCGAACTTCTCCCACACACGCTGCTTTGCCTCTTTCACGGCAGAGGCTGCAGCCCTTCGGGCCCTTCGGTACCTTGCAACTGCCTCCGGAGTCGTCTGGGATAACATATCCCGGAAAGACTCCTTCTTCAGTCAGACGGCTTCCCTGACCACCGGTGTCCACCACGGTGTTTGTGGGTTACCGCCCCTTGAGGCACCTAAGACCCTAAGACCACAGCTCCTCACCGCAGCTTCAGCAATGGAAACTTTGAACATTGTCCACTCGGGTTCAATGCCCCCCAGCCTCCACAGGGATGCACGAAAAGCTCCGCCGGAGGTGTGAGTTGAAAGTCTGTCGGACAGGGGCCTCCTCCAGACGTTCCCAATTTACCCGCACTACCCGCTTTGGGCTTACCAGGTCTGTCCAGAGTCTTCCCCCACCCCTGACCCAACTAACCACCAGATGGTGATCGGTTGACAGCTCCGCCCCTCTCTTCACCCGAGTGTCCAAAACATATGGCCTCAGATCAGATGAAACGATTATAAAATCGATCATTGACCTTTGGCCTAGGGTGCTCTGGGTACCAAGTACACTTATGAGCATCCCTATGTTCGAACATGGTGTTCGTTATAGACAATCCATGACTAGCACAGAAGTCCAACAACAAACAACCACTCTGGTTTAGATCAGGGAGGCCGTTCCTCCCAATCACGCCTCTCCATGTGTCTCCATCATTACCCACGTGCGCGTTGAAGTCCCCCCAGCAGAACTATGGAGTCCCCGACTGGAGCCCCCATGCAGGACTCCACTCAAGGTCTCCAAGAAGGCCGAATACTCTGAACTCTTGTTTGGTGCATATGCACAAACAACAGTCAGAGTTTTCCCCCCACAACCCGCAGGCGTAGGGAGGCGACCCTCTCGTCCCACCGGGTTAAACTCCAACGTAGCGGCGCCAGCCGGGGGCTTGTGAGTATCCCCACACCCGCCCGGCGCCTCACACCCTGGGCAACTCCGGAGAAGAAAAGAGTCCAACCCCCTATCCAGGAGTATGGTTCCAGAACCAAGACTGTGCGTAGAGGTAAGCCCCACCAGATCTAACCGGTAGCGCTCCACCTCCCGCACAAGTTCCGGCTCCTTCTCCCACAGAGAGGTGACATTCCACGTCCCCAGAGCCAGCCTCTGCTGCCCGGGTCTGGTCCGTCGAGGCCCCTGACCTTCACTGCCACCCATGTGGCAGCGCACCCGACCCCAGCGGTTCCTCCCACAGGTGGTGGGCCCATGGGATGGAGGGATGTCCGCCACGTAGCTTTTTCGGGCTGTGCCCGGCCGGGCTCCGTGGAAAACCCGGCCACCAGACGCTCGCTGACGAGCCCTCCATCTGGGCCTGGCTCCAGACGGGGGCCCCGGGCTTCCTCCGGGCAGGGTCACTTCATCCCTTCCTCGATTTTTCATAGGATTTTTGAACCATTCTTTGTCTGGCCCCTCACCTGAGACCACTTTGCCTTGGGAGACCCTACCAGGAGCACAAAGCTCCAGACAACACAGCCCTCAGGTTCATAGGGACACACAAACCTCTCCACCACGATAAGGTGATGGTTCCCGGAGAAGGAGTTGGATTGTCTGTCTTTTAACAGGAAGGAGAGGTGAAAAACACGGAAAAGCGCCTACTTTTAACAGACAGTCTGTCTGTCCAATCAGGAGGCTCCGTCCTCTGCTAGATAGGCCCTACCTTTTCCGGTAGAAGTTAATGCCGTTTTGTTTTCCTATTTGCTGTCGTGTTTTCCTATTTGCTGTCGTGTTTTCATATTTGCTGTCGTGTTTTCCAATTTGCTGTCGTGTTTTCCTGTTTGCTGTCGTGTTTTCATGTTTGCTGTCGTGTTTTCATGTTTGCTGTCGTGTTTTCCTATTTGCCGTTGTGTTTTATGATTTGCTGTTGCGTTTTTCTATTTGCTGTTGTGATTTGCACTTTAGGGCCACCGTAGATATGCCTAAATATTTATATGCTAAAAAGGTAGACATTGAAATAATTTTTAAATCCATTCCCGTTACCCAGGAAGGACATTTTTCATGGAATAAATCATATGATTCATAAAAAATGCATTGTCAGAAAGCTAAAAACAGGGCTGTTTTCCTGAGCTCATAAAAAGTTGCCTTTTTAGAGATACTTGGTTCTCACAGGACAGTGACGCTACAAACATCCAAACAGAATATGATGCAATGGTAATGCTGTAGATTAAACTACCTAACAGTTTATAAAGGAGTTAAAATTTGCACAACCTTAAACATCTACAGCAATACAATTCAAGACACAGATTAATGTGTGAGTAATATTAATCCAAAAACATCACATGTAATAGTTAAACACTGAGAGGGACCACTTTACTGCAAAATTAATACATTTACTTTTCATACTTTAAGTACATTTTGCAGATAATTCTTGCATATTTTTACTTAAGTAAGGTTTTGAATGCAGGACTTTTACTTGTAGTGGACAGTGTGGTATTATAACATAAGTAAAGGAGCTAAATGTCCTAAATGACTTCTTCCACCACTTTCCTGCCTTTTTGAGATTTATTTTAATTTCTGTTCAATAAAGAAATAATAAAAATAAAAATGTTACACTTTCAACAGACATAACTTAATCTCCCTTCCTAAACATTTGAATCAGCACATATTGTTTAAGAATCACTGTTTTAAAACGGCAAGATTAGCCCCACCTGTTCAGAAGTTACTTCATACTTCCTTCTGCTTTGTGAAAGTGGACGCAGTGACGTATGAGCAAATGTGTTTGAGCTTGTTGAAGTTGCTTCAGGCTCTTTAGTCCCATGAAGATTTTTGGTACATTTCCTGTCGCATGAGCCAGCGATATGACTGTTTTAATATGTGTAATAATGGCCCTGTTGTTTTTAATTAATGGGATGCATGAACATGGTTTACATATTTTTAAAGTTTCTCTTTGTGATTACATTTGGTGTTCATTTATTATAACTGCATTATTCAACTTGGTAGATTGTACCCTTGTTTGAAAAAGGAATTGAAAAGAAAACTTTAAAATCAGAAACAACTTTTCTCTCTGTCTCTTTCTAAAACCCCCCAAAAATGCTTTAACAAGTTCTGTAAAGCGTTTCACGTTATTGAACTTCAACAGCACTGAACATGGCTGTGCATGCAGCTCAGTGTTTTATTATTCTTGTTGTTGTTTTACTAACTGTCCAGCAGCCGTGGTGCAACACACTGTTAACAACTTTCTCTCGAGCACTCTTGTCAAATCAACTGATTTATTACAGACTTTTAGTCGCTGTGTTTTTCAAATGATAACTCTGCATTAGTGACAAATGTTGACCTCTGAGCCCTCTTGATAATTAAGAGGCGTCAATCAAGTACCTTTCAGTGAGAAAAATTCCCACTCAGCTGCCAACAGTCCCAGCTTGCGCAACCTGTCTGACTCATTTCCAGAAGACGGCTATAAAAGGAGAGACTCTACTCTTCAGCGCTAGATTCAAACAGCAGAGCGAGAAGGCAGCTGAACCAAGAAAAGGAAAAGTAAAGGAAAGAAGGAACTGAGTAGAAGAAGAATTCAGTACAATAAAAAGCTTTTACTTCTTTATTCAGACTTCATCAGACGGCTTTCTGAAAGACAATCTTCAGTGTTAATTGTTGCAGAATTTTGTAAAAGGCAAAAATGATGATCAGCAGAGTCCTTGTCGCCTCTATTGTGGTGCTCCTGGCCTTCCTGGCCGTCAGTGAAGGTGAGAATGTTTTTGTAAATCAATAATTGAATGTAACAGTATTGAGCTATGCTGTTGATCAAGTCACTCTATTCAGTTTTGCATTTGAACTGTCACTGCTGTGCACATTCTGCTGTCCTCTTTTCCTCAATGCATCAGAGCTATCAACACAAACTATTGCACTTTGTGACCATATGTGACTCCTGTGTCCTAACAGGGATGAGTCTGAGAAGCCTGGGAGTGGAGCTGCACTGCCGCTGCATCCAGACAGAGAGCAAACCCATCGGCCGCCACATCGAGAAGGTGGAATTGATTCCTGCCAACTCCCATTGTGACGAGACTGAGATCATGTAAGACCTCATTTCCAAGCCTTCACCCCGATGATGTTGATACTTTGAGATTTTGTCACAGTCATTTGCTGGCTTCACCAACTTTTTCTGACTGCATCTCTGTTTCTTGTTTGGTGTTGCAGTGCCACTCTGAAAAAGACAGGCCAAGAGGTTTGCCTGGACCCTGAAGCTCCCTGGGTGAAGAGAGTGATTAATAAGATCATGTCCAAGTAAGTACAGATCAATCATACAGTACAAAGACACTCAATCGTCTACTTTCATGATGTAACTGGATAGTGATACAGAAAAGAACAGTGTTCACTTTTGATGCACAATATAATTCTTATTTTCTGTTTCTTTTCTCTGCAGCAGAAGACGCTGAACAGACCAGGATAGATGTGCTTCATGAGTCTGAGCCTTTTAAAGACAAATGAAATTGGTATTTTAATATCAGAAGATTGCCTAATGTCCTGATTTTCAAAATGTTGAAAATGGCAATTTACCCATTAAGGTTATGTTTGTATCAAACATGTTATTTATTTTACAGAGGATATTTATTTCACAGAGGATGTACTTATTTTTTAAGTATGTGCTTATTTGTAATGTCACTTGTGTGTGTTGTAGCCAATTACTCTCTGATGTCACTTGGCTGCTCTTGTAGTTTGTAAAACTGCATACTGTTATCTTGTCTAAAACTTATGAGTTCAACATATTTATTGGTGTATTTATGGAACGTAAATGTATCTGGATTCAGTTGTGTAGCTGTGCTGACAACCTATTTATTAATTAAAAAAAGTTTATGTGAAATTGAAAATGGAATTTCTTTGATTTTTTCCTTTCTTACATATTATTAATTTGTCTTTCCGGTTGTATGTCTCTTGCAGGGATGTAGTCATGAGATGAGTTTAACCTCTAGTAACTGATAGATCTTATTTTAGAATATTCCTTAAATGTATTAGAAATTACCAGTAATATGCAGTCAGTACAAAACCACAAATTGAGGGAAATATGTTCCCTTAGACTTTATTTGATAGTTTTATTAAAATTTCACTTTGAGGTTTTTTAACATTAATATTCGTTCCCCCAGCCTGCCTATGGTCCCCCAGTGGCTAGAAATGGCGATAGGTGTAAACCGAGCCCTGGGTATCCTGCTCTGCCTTTGAGAAAATGAAAGCTCAGATGGGCCGATCTGGAATCTGCCCCTTATGAGGTCATAAGGGGAAAGGTTACCTCCCCTTTCTCTGCTTTGCCCACCCAGAAAATTTGGCCCGCCCATGAGAAAGAGAGAGACATCATGGCTTGCAAACAAGCAAAATGGCAGTTGGTCAAGGCCACACCCCCACCCTCCACCTGGCTTTGGTAGCAGGGGGTGCAATGCTGTTCACAACCTTCCCTGTTCTCTTCTCCTGTATTGCAAACTAGTGTAAGTTTCCATCAGCGAGAGGATGTTATGGATGACAATTTTTAACAGTGTACATTTTACAGTGTTTTGACTGACTCGGATATTCAGCTGTATTGAGCCAGAGAGAGGCCGAGGGAGGCTGTAGCTGCAGCGGGGACAATATGGACGGCGGAACACCAAAGCTGCCAAGAGCAAACACCAACTGATACCAACAGAAACTGAATAATTCTGCTGCAATAAATGTCAGCGTTGGCAGTTTTCGTCATGTTTTCGATTGATAGCAGCACCCCAGGAAGAGTATGTGCTTAAAGGCACAGCTAATGGGGATCCTATCATAAACTATAACTGTTGCAGATGACAGCTTTGATGGGGCAGTATGTGCGACAGTGACGCTACATATATGATGATTTCATAGACTATGATGCAATGCTGTAGATTAAACCAGTGGTTTCCCAACTTTGTTTTAAACCTACATTGTGTAATTTGTTGAGTTGATTCTTAGCAAAGCCCCCTTTGTTCTTTCACAAATATGTGCTCATTCATGTCTAATTACTTCCACCAACTAATCAAAGTATTCTCGTAAGCGTAGAATCTGCCATTTAGAATCATTCAGAATACATACGAGTGAGTCGCTCGAATGATGGCCAAAGAGGCTATTAGCCAAAGAGGGACAAACCTCTGCCTTTCGCCCTTTTACACTCAGTGGCACCCCGCACCGTGACGAATGCCAGGGGGAGATTACTCACCAGGGAAGCGAAAAAGAGAAATAAAACGCCAACACGACAAGACCAAAGTTAATATTGGAGTGGCTAGAACAGCTGCGTGTAAACGATGGAGATACTAAGAGCTAATTTCGGGTTCGGCCATCGTATGACTTAAAACGCGATCGAAATGGGAGGGGCTAGAAAATAATATGCAGTTGGTTGTCATATACAATTTCACCGATAGATGGGAGAAATTCTTCCACAATGTAGCTTTAAGAATGTAATGTACCCCCTTTGAAATATGTTTTCATCCAAGTATCCTGCAGCACAAAACATTTTTGGTAGAAAAAAAGCCTAGCTATATGAAGCATAGACTGTGATATAAAGAAGCACAATATAGCACTGCACCATCAGTGTCTGATTTACTAAACAACGATATTGTAACTGAAAAACACTTAAATGCTAAATTTCAAATGTTTAGAATCACTAAAGAAAGAAAGAAAAGAAAACTTACGTGCCCCCTGCAGTAGGCATACTCCAAATTACCCATAAGGGTACACGGATACGGTGGCCGACAGGGACAAACGCCCTGCAACTTAAGAAAACACATACAAATAGACAAAACACAAGCAAATTAAGAAAACAACTTCATTAATTTGACAACACATGCGCAGCATTCAGCAAATGCGCTGCAAATACACACAACACAACCAAATACATAAACGCGCTGCAAATACACACAACACAACCAAATACATAAACGCACTGCAAATACACACAACACAACCAAAAACACAAACGCGCTGCAAATAAAAAACGATGCAAAAAGAAAAGCACACAAACCCCGAAAACAAATGCAACAAAAAAACGCTGCATCCAGATTACACAACGGAAGTTCTCCAGCTAAGTGGAACAGCTTGATTTTCGACCCCATGGGGAGGGAGGGAGCTGGGACACGTTCAATCTCAGAACGGTGTGCACCGTTGTGAAACGGTATGCAACGGTGAGATCATAGACTGTAAATATTAAGTCTATGTTTGAGATATGTTTTCTCTCGTTTGGTGGGTGTGTCTCGGCTCAGGTCACAGGTGATACTCAATCAGCAGAGATGTCTGTAAACTCGTGGTGATAAAACATTTAAAACTGCATCAGCGTTTAATGTTGACGTTTGTTTAAGCCATATTTCATGAGAGGGTTTAATTTCGAGGTCCGAAATTACTGAAGTATAGGCCTCCTCAAGTGTAATATTGTGATTATACAACAAAATAAGTGATCAATCTGTATTCATATTGTGGAGCAATTCGCTCTTGAAATAAAAAAAATAAAAAACAGACAGGATTTATAGTCCCTCCCTGTTTAGTAAGCCAGCCAATTTACCGTGGGATTTATCAAACTGAATAAATCCTGCCAGCACATAAACACAAAACTGCTTTGCTTGCTCCATCGTGTTGTAAGCAGGGGCACCATACAGGGGGGAAAAGTTAGGACAATTCCAAGGGCCCATGACTGACAGGGGCCCCCATAAATAGGTAAAAACTAATATAAAATTATTAAACCATCATCATTCAGTATATATATTGTAAATATAATAATACAATTAATGATCTCTTTGTTTTTACTTGTTTTTGGCAGTAAAAGTTAAATATCCCCATTGACCAAAAAGTAAACATCCATATAGACCGACCACCCCCCTGTATCTGCATGAAATGGTTTGGTCCTGCCGTAGCGCACTCAGTGACGGTGTTTAGTTGCGCGTTTACTTCCCCCGCCAGACACCGCTTGATTACATTAGACTCGAGCGGTTGCGGTTACATTCGGTCTCGACATACTATTTACACACTCATACTGACCGGCACTAGACTCACACACTGGCCACGGTTACATTTGGTAGCCTGGTGCGCAGTCTCCTCGTGACAGTCTAACTACCATGTAGCTACATTCACTTCTAACATTTAACTTAACATAACTACCAAGATAGCATGACGTGTATGTGTATGTGATGTACTTCCCCATCGATAATGTGTGAATTGCCATGAACATGATCATCTAAGATGCACTAGAAACAAGGCTTGGTTCATAACTCAAACTTGCCAAGAACCAAGACACCGCTTGATTACATTAGACTCGAGCGGCCGGTTGCACGGTTACATTCGGTCTCGTTCAGTAGCCTGGTGCGCGGTCTAGGCCATTTCCTAATTGATTCTACCACCACGCTAATGAGCTAGATTACTACACATACAGTAGCAGTCTAGCAGAATGAGCTAGACAGCTACACACAACGGCACAAATGCATGGATGTAAGGAAACAGGAGTGAATCGGTTCTTTGACGTATGGCACTCAATTCTCCCGGTTCAGTGACACAGGTCGGGTTAATTAAAAACACTAGTCAGTAGATGCAGCAGAACTACAGTGACCACAGTGTTGCCAAGTAACGAAAATCTGGTTTTCAAAAAAGGAAAGAGAGAAAAGAGAGAGAGGAAAGACAAAGGAAAGGGTGTCAAACTGTAACCCAGTTTTTCACCAAGAAAGGTGGGTAGCCTGTAGTCTGTGAATGGTATTAACCTGTTGGCTTAATGTCCATAGTGAAATAAGCTAGCTAGCTACAGACTAGTGTTAGCCTAATATATAATCACCATTTAATCAGTGCAGGGAAACGTTTAGCAAGATATTCATATTAAATCATTGTCCCTGCCCCCTTTAGCAGACTTAACAACAGATGAGTTAGCAGCACCCCAGTATCTCCCTACTGTGCCCCTCCCTGTCCCAGTGAAGAAGGTGAGAAACATTGTGTTCAATGACATGCCAGTTAGCATCATTGCAGGGAGTCTGTGGGGATTTCTCTGTCTTTCATTAATAATTATTATAATAATAATAATAATAATAATAATACTAATAATAATAATAATAAACTACTACAAGAAGCAAGAAGTTGCAAGCCTTTAGAGTTATGTAAAGCTTTTGATGGGACAGTTAGGTCCTAGAGATGTGGTGACAACAGCTGCGCAGAGGGGGCCCAATTTGATTTTTTTGTCATGGGGCCCAAAATTCCTGGCGGCGCCCCTGGTTGTAAGTAAGACATCTGCTGAAAAAGTTATTGTATTTATTAGCATGATTGCCATACTGTTTAGTTCAAAAACATCCAAAACACCAAAGTACGAAGACATAGGGACCAGACGCAAGCTTTTGTTTTGAAAAGTCGAAGCTTGGGGACAGCACCAGCTGGGAGGGCATGAGACGGGAGCATAGACTGTATATTAATAATATATTATGTTATTAATAATAATAATAATAATAATAATAATAATATGAATTTAATATACAGTCTATGGATGGGAGGGCATGAGACGGGAGTTCTCTTTTTACTATACAGCCATACCTGACTCAAATAAAAAGGCAGAGTGCTCTCTCCCCGTTGGGTCGAAAATCAAGCTGTTCCACTTAGCTGCTCCGTCTAGAGGTCTGGAGAACTTCCGTTGTGTAATCTGGATGCAGCGTTTTTTTGTTGCATTTGTTTTCTGGGTTTGTGTGCTTTTCTTTTTGCATCGTTTTTTATTTGCAGCACGTTTGTGTATTTGGTTGTGTTGTGTGTATTTGCAGTGCGTTTATGTATTTGGTTGTGTTGTGTGTATTTGCAGTGCATTTATGTATTTGGTTGTGTTGTGTGTATTTGCAGCGCGTTTATGTATTTGGTTGTGTTGTGTGTATTTGCAGCGCGTTTGCTGAATGCTGTGCATGTGTTGTCAAATTAATGAAGTTGTTTTCTTAATTTGCTTGTGTTTTGTCTATTTGTAAGTGTTTTCTTAAGTTGCAGGGCGTTTGCCCCTGTCGGACACCGTACACGGACCCCCATTTGACAAACACTAGATTAAAGCTTTAGTGCGTAACTTTTTATATTAATGATGATCCGTTACATTCAAGCCATTGCCAAATAAGTTGATACAAAGCTAATTAAGCTTATCAGCTCCACAAAACTCTCTCTGTATTTCTCAGTATGGCTATGTTCAGAGAATTGTGTCGTCCGGCGACTTTCGCACGCAGAAAATCTTGCGGAGATTATTACCTCTTCTGAAGAGTCCATCATGTTTTTTTAATCCTCCGTGTCCTCCTTGGCTACAAGTAACTGGGTGGAGGAGGGGTAGGGGTGGTGGGCATTCACCAAAGGCTTGTATCATGTGGATGTGCCGCCAGTTTTGTTGTCATTACTTAGAATTCCTCATGGGGGAGACAGAAACTACGCACAATAGCTTTAAATTACCTAACAGTATAGAAAGGAGTTCAAATTAGCACAACTTAAACATCTACAGCAGTAAAATGCAACAGACACATTAATGCGTGAGTAACATTAATCCAAAAACATCATATCTAATGGTAAAACACTGACAGAGAACACTTTGCTGTAGAATGAATACTTTAAATTGTCATACCAGAAGTACATTTTGCTAATAATACTTGCATATTTTTACTTAAGTAAGGTTTTGAATGCAGGACCTTTACTTGTAGTGGACAGTGTGGTATATTACTTAAGTAAAGGATCTGAATGGCCTACTTCTTCCACCACTGCTTCCCTGCCTGTTTAGATTTATTTTAGTTCCTGTTCAATAAAGAAATTATTAAAATAAATGTATATTTTTATACTCCCTGTTATTGTTATTGCTAGCCCCTCAGTTCAGAAGTTACTTCACACATCCTTCTGCTTTGTGAGATTGGCTACAGTGACGTACATGCAGAAATGGTTGAGCCATAGACTGTATAAAATAGGTTTGAGCCTGTTGAGGCCCATGAAGGTTTTTGACATGAGCAATGTCAGATGCATGAGCCAGCAATATGACTGTTTTGATGAGTGTAATAATTGGGAACTTGGGAAGATTGTACCCTTGTTTGTAAAGGAGTTTTGAAATCAGACACTGTGTTTCTCTCTATCTCTTTCTAAATAACAAAAAAAATGCTTTAACAAGTTCTGAAATGTTTGCTATTGAACTTCAATGTCAATGAACATGCCTGTGCATGCAGCTCAGTATTTGGATATTCTTGTTAATGTGTTTTAGTAGCTGTTCAGCTTTTGACAGCTTCACAAGTATGTCTGAGTACGCACTACACACACAACAGTCATAAATGGACTCTTGGTACATCAAATTCCAATTCCTGAAGGTGAACTTGTGTATGGCAAAACCTGAGTGTGACATTCGTCAGCCACTCATTCACAGATTGCATGAAGTTATTCATTTTATTACATGCCATCTGTGAATCACTTGTCGGCCAATCAATATAATCCTGGTGTGAGCAGTGATGCAACACACAGTCAGTGAAAAATTCCCACTCAGCTGCTGACAGTCCCAGCTTGCACAACCTGTCTGACTCATTTCCAGAAGACGGCTATAAAAGGAGAGACTCTACTCTTCAGCGCTAGATTCAAACAACAGAGCGAGAAGGCAGCTGAACCAAGAAAAGGAAAAGTAAAGGAAAGAAGGAACTGAGTAGAAGAATTCAGTATTATAAAAAGCTCTTTTACTTTTCCATTCAGACTTCATCAGACAATCTTAATCTCTGTTAATTGTTGCAGAATTTTGTAAAAGGCAAAAATGATGATCAGCAGAGTCCTTGTCGCCTCTATTGTGGTGCTCCTGGCCTTCCTGGCTGTCAGTGAAGGTGAAAATGTTTTTGTAAATCAGTAATTGAATGTAACAGTATTGAGCTATGCTGTTGATCAAGTCACTCTATTCAGTTTTGCATTTGAACTGTCACTGCTGTGCACATTCTGCTGTCCTCTTTTCCTCAATGCATCAGAGCTATCAACACAAACTATTGCACTTTGTGACCATATGTGACTCCTGTGTCCTAACAGGGATGAGTCTGAGAAGCCTGGGAGTGGAGCTGCACTGCCGCTGCATCCAGACAGAGAGCAAACCCATCGGCCGCCACATCGAGAAGGTGGAATTGATTCCTGCCAACTCCCATTGTGACGAGACTGAGATCATGTAAGACCTCATTTCCAAGCCTTCACCCCGATGATGTTGATACTTTGAGATTTTGTCACAGTCATTTGCTGGCTTCACCAACTTTTTCTGACTGCATCTCTGTTTCTTGTTTGGTGTTGCAGTGCCACTCTGAAAAAGACAGGCCAAGAGGTTTGCCTGGACCCTGAAGCTCCCTGGGTGAAGAGAGCGATTAATAAGATCATGTCCAAGTAAGTACAGATCAATCATACAGTACAAAGACACTCAGTCGTCTACTTTCATGATGTAACTGGATAGTGATACAGAAAAGAACAGTGTTCACTTTTGATGCACAATATAATTCTTCTTTTCTGTTTCTTTTCTCTGCAGCAGAAGACGCTGAACAGACCAGGATAGATGTGCTTCATGAGTCTGAGCCTTTTAAAGACAAATGAAAAGTACCATAAAGTATTTGTTGTCATTACACTCATCTCATTTTAATACCAGAAGATTGCCTAATGTCCTGATTTTCAAAATGTTGAAAATGGCAATTTACCCATTAAGGTTATGTTTGTATCAAACATGTTATTTCTTAAGAAGTATGTGCTTATTTGTAATGTCACTTGTGTGTGTTGTAGCCAATTACTCTCTGATGTCACTTGGCTGCTCTTGTAGTTTGTAAAACTGCATACTGTTATCTTGTCTAAAACTTATGAGTTCAACATGTATTTATGGAACGTAAATGTATCTGGATTCAGTTGTGTAGCTGTGCTGACAACCTATTTATTAATTAAAAAAAGTTTACTGGAAATTGAAAATGGAATTTCTTTGTTTTTTCTTTCTTACATATTATTAATTTGTCTTTCCGGTTGTATGTCCCTTACAGGGATGTAGTCATGAGATGAGTTTAACCCCTAGTAACTGATATATACGGTGGCCCTGAAGTGCAAATCACAACAGCAAATAGAAAAACGCAACAGCAAATCATAAAACACAACGGCAAATATGAAAACACGACAGCAAATATGAAAACACGACAGAAAATAGGAAAACACGACAGCAAATAGGAAAACACGACAGCAAATATGAAAACACGACAGCAAATAGGAAAACACGACAGAAAATAGGAAAACACGACAGCAAATATGAAAACACGACAGCAAATATGAAAACACGACAGCATTAACTTCTACTGGAAAAGGTAGGGCCTATCTAGCAGAGGACGGACCCTCCTGATTGGACAGACGGACTGTCTGTCGTTTAACAGGAAGGAGAGGTGAAAAACACAGAAAAGCGCCTACTTTTAACAGACAGTCTGTCTGTCCAATCAGGAGGGTCCGTCCTCTGCTAGATAGGCCCTACCTTTTCCAGTAGAAGTTAATGCTGTCGTGTTTTCATATTTGCTGTCGTGTTTTCCTATTTGCTGTCGTGTTTTCCTATTTTCTGTCGTGTTTTCCTATTTGCTGGCGTGTTTTCCAATTTGCTGTCGTGTTTTCCTATTTGCTGTCGTGTTTTCCAATTTGCTGTCGTGTTTTCCTATTTGCTGTCGTGTTTTCATATATGCTGTCGTGTTTTCCTATTTGCTGTTGTGTTTTCCTATTTGCCCTTGTGTTTTATGATTTGTTGAAGTGTTTTCATATTTGCTGTCATGTTTTCCTATTTTGCTGTCGTGTTTTCGTATTTGCTGTCATGTTTTCCTATTTGCCGTTGTGTTTTCCTATTTTGCTGTCGTGTTTTCCTATTTGCCGTTGTGTTTTCCTATTTGCCGTTGTGTTTTATGATTTGCTGTTGCATTTTTCTATTTGCTGTTGTGATTTGCACTTCAGGGCCACCGTAGATATATGTTATTTTAGAATATTCCTTAAATGTATTCGAAATTACCAATAATATGCAGTCAGTACAAAACAATGTATGCATGACAAACGAAGTAGACTTTACTCAATGCTATTTTTAAAAGTCTCATACTGTAAGAATCTTTTACATATGCTATGTTAAATACTATTTAATAACCTAGCTACTAATATAATGTTCTTTTGAAACACATGAAGAAGTGCTTAAAGTGTGTCCTGAATCAACTGTTTTCCACTTCCTTATGGGACTGGAGCCAACATCACAGAGCTTCACCACAGATGCTGCTTCACTGTCTTCCAACGGTGCCTAACCCTGATTTTATTCTCACGTGGATAACTAAAGAGAATTGTATGGGGTTGCGCAAGGAAACACTATCTGACATCGTTTAAATATTTGAACTTTTTAACTGCAACAATAAACCCAGTCTGCAAGTGAGTAAACTTAGGCTGTACCATAAGTCACATGCACTTGTTATTGCATTTGTGTCAACCTTCCAATCCCTGCAGATATCTTATCACTATGATGATGATGCAACAACAAAGACAATGGTTTCTTTATAAAATATAATTTAAAATGACAGCTTGATGTTCCCTAAATCAAATTGGTGTGAGGGACCAAAATACAGAATTCACGTGTTAATCACGCGCCAAAAAATGAGGGCCATAAAAGGAATTTGCGTTTACTCATTATTATCCCGTTAATTTTGACAGCCCTAGTTTCAGCTCTACTCCAATACCCCAGTTTGTAATGCAACCTTTGTAGTCTATGAGTCCAAGCTGGAATAACCCAGATGACATCATAAGGGTTATCATCGGGGCATTTTTTTCAGACTTGACCAAGATGTCTCCAGAGCCACAGAAGACTTTAGGCCTTTTTCTCCAGAATGGTAGCTACATTATAGCCTACATTAAAAAACATATGGCACTGTTGTTAATATTAACAATAATACAATACAATTATGATTGATTACTAGCCTATTATTATTATTATTATTATTATTATTATTATTATTATTATTTTTTGTTTGTTATTGGCATGTGTGAGGATGCAGGCAAAGGGGCGGGACTGACCGCACAGCCGGGGGTAGGTGCGGTAGTGCGGTGTCTGATGCGCGCAGAGAGACGACGCTCACAGCGCTGGACAGACACACACCAGATTTCGGAATGCACACAAAATGCTGCTTCTACGAGCTGTGACAAGCCTGTGCATGTGAAGAAAATATAGAAACAGCAAACGACTACACCGGAAGCTCTCTCGTCCATATTGAAGCACTCAAGCAGGCAGTGCAATTGCCGCAGAAACCATCCCACCAGAGCTCCCGCCGATGCGCTTCAGCTGTGCATGAATCCCTCAGTTTGGCTTGCAGGTCCAGGAGAAAACCGGGTTGTGTTAACGACTGTTTGTGAGTGCCTCCTATCCGCGTCACCGCATACCCCTTGTCACCTCCTTCAGGATGGCGTTAACGATCTGCACGAGATTTACCGACGAATATCAGCTGTTCGAGGAGCTGGGGAAGTAAGGAATCATGTTTTTATCATCTGGCATCATCTCTGTATGAAATGTCAGCCTGTTATGTAATAGGCCGCTTGGCTTAGGGACACGGATTCTGGGTTCTGTGCCGTTTTGTAGGTGTGAGTGTGCGAGCTGCTGATAGTGTATCGAACCTGTGATGCGGGGGGCGGCTATCATACAGGCCTGATCATATGGCATCCTATTTGTTTTAGTCCCTCATTTGAAGCCCTGCTTATGTTTTGTGTTTACGAAAGAAGATGTCGAATCGATCATGTCGTCATTTGCCTCCATCCTGTGCATTTCGACCTTTGGGTTGCCACAGGAGAGCAAGGAGCTCCAGTGTTGTAAAATGAACCGGTGTGAAATGGTGAGATTTGGTAATCCATCCCCTGCCTCTCTCTACCTCAATCTCCCCAAATCCTCCTCCACCTCCTCCCGCGTGACAGAACTACACACTCGGTAATGCGACAGGAGAACGTAGTTGGCGATGACACATTCCCCAGCCAAGCATCGAGCTGCGGTCAATTATCAGACACAGGCAGGGAATTCCTCACCCCTGAGAGAGGGAGACAGAGAGATCCACCTACGTGTGTGTGCACGCGCTCATGGACGTGTATGTGTACCTGTGTGGTCATGACCTGAAATCTGCCGACAACCCCGTGGTCAGTAAACACAGCCCCAGATGTGTGCAGCCTAAGTAGAGAGATTAAAAAAAAGTAATGTAACCCTCTCATCTCCCTCCTGATGGAAGCCTGTGTTGAAGAAGAAATCTCCTCTACAGCCTCAGCCCTCTGCGTGTATGATCCTGTGCTGTGTTCATCTCACACCATCTGTCATTAATAATGCAGCCATATTGCTTTTATAGTACCTTTTAACTCACCTGAACCCTTTAATGTGAGGAGCACACTGACATACAGTACAGTAGCTGGTAGTGATGAAATGAAAATACCACACTGTTTTTGAGCAAAGCCTACCTGGATATTGTTATTGTTTCAATTCTCCCTAGATGATTTCAGCAAATATTTACACGGTGCTGTACACAACGCAATGATACTGATACATCCAGAAAATTGTCATTTAAAGATCTAGCTTGGACTATACCAGTGTGTTTGCAAGTTATTTCCCCTGAACTACATCAATAAATCATGTATATGTTAAATTCTTTGCTTATTTTCAAATAAATGGTATTCAGTTTTGGATTTTTGGATGTATATTTCCTAACAGTACGTTCTGTATGCAAATCAAACAGGAGACCCTTGAAATGTCCTGAAGTTCATCCATCACAGTGAAGATCAAATCTGCATTTGTTTTTGTCAGTGTTACATTATTGTTGAGTTGTTTTGCAGTTTAATTGCAGAATGATTCAAAAAGACAGCAGTGTATGTAAGTTATTGTAACTGACTTTGTAACTAATAGGTTTTTAATACTGTACGGAAATGAATTGGATTTCCAGTGATTTTCAGTTAAATTAAAGGAATAATTCATTAAAATTCAAAAAACCTAACATGGTAAAATGGTAAGATGTGATTTACATGATTTGACTAAAACATGCAAAACCATCGGTATAATAAGGAAAACAGTATTCAAATGGTATCAACATTTTAAAACCAATGTCCTGAAATGGATAATATTCAGTAACAGCAGTTTGTGAGTTTATGTGACCTTTGGTTACCCATAAACCCCATCTTTGCATCCCTATGCAATATTATGCAATATTATCTTTGTGAAGCATTTTTATATTATTACATAATCAGATGGTCCAAGCTAGTTATGTACAGTGTTTTCTATTTCATTTTTTAACCATGTTAGTCTCAGAACTTAAAAAAAACCCCACAGAAACATCCTCATCATAGATGGTTTGGCTGCTAACCTTGAACCTTGTCTCAGCTAGCATCTTTACTTTTAAAGACAAAACTACTATATGTACATTCTACCATGGAGCACTGTAAAGACTCAGTTAACAGACACAGTTAGCATATGCACTTCACATTGCCCTGTTACCCAACAATGCAGGATAGTCAAGTACAATTCTTATATATCATGTTATGTGATTATTTCCTTTATCAAATCCTCTATAAATTGGAGGTAAGAATTAGTGGCAAGCTGCTCACTCCAGAGTATGTTAGATAACATGTTTATGGTACACATGCTATATACTCAGCAGTGATTACATACGCACAAAGTTTTAGATATTTCTCATGTCGCAACACTGATTTAACCAAATACTGTTATATAACATTGTACAGAAACATCACACTACAGTTGTCAGCCATTAGAAGTACAGTAAGTGAAAGAGCAGGGTTCATTTGAAGTAATGAGTATTTTCTGCTTTGTCTCTCTAGTGTCTGCATCTCAGTGCGTCTAACTGTTTGTGATATATCTGATGTTGTCTGGAGCTAGACAGGATGAGAACAGATATTATTTGAAAGAAAAAATGCACAGACAGAGATGGAGGTTGAATAGCAAAACGGCTTGCATGGCTGCAGAGCTGAGGTGGATGTCTCCATGGCTGCATTTAGAGATGAGAGATGTAGCACTCTGCTCTTCTTGTCCCTCAAATATAACTGACCTAGTTTTTGATCTTCATACATGTGCCTGGAACACCATAACAACACATGGCTTAAACATAACTTGAACAAAGGCTGGTAGGCACATTTGTTGGTGCTGATGGTCTTGTGTAGCGATGAGGACAGTTTGTACTGTAGGTATGGGGATGTGAGTGTGTTTGTGTGAGTAGCTGCAAATATACTACATCCATGCTTTTGTGCAATTTAATGTTGAAATGTTTATTATTACTTATTTATGACATCTGAGTGCTGTTTCATAAAGTAAAACTATCAGTTAAAGGGATATTTTGACGATTTCAATCCATTTCTGTGTCAGCTTTGTGTGGGCAGTGTGTTTAGATGAACGGTGTGTGGCTTCCATCCATGGTGCCAGTGCACGGAGCTCGGAGCAGCTGAGGTCTGCTGAGATCTGCTGACAAACCTGCCGTCTTGTGTCATCTGGTGCATCATGGCAGACCTCGGCTGCTCGGAAGCCACACTCGTTCATCTTCACACGCTGCCCACACTGCCATGACACAGAGCTAGATTTAAATCAGCAAAATTAAAAAGTTTGATTTAAGTTACCATGGAAATATATCCCTCCAGACTAGCTTGATTCCTGCCAAACTTAAACTAAAACAGTTTTTTCTTCAAATCAATCTGAAGTATCTGGTTTACTGGCTTACTCAAGCCAGGTTTATCACACTAATCCTGGCTATTCTATCCCGGCTATTCTAAGCCTCTGTATTGAAACATCCCTCTGATTGTAAATGGGCTGGTATAGATCACACCTTATAATGTTACTCAGACCTTTTTTTGAACACATCCTTAAGTATTTCTCTGTGTGTGTTCATTTCAGGGGTGCATTCTCTGTGGTCAGAAGGTGTGTGAAGATCTCCTCTGGACAGGAATTTGCTGCAAAAATCATCAACACTAAGAAGCTTTCCGCCAGAGGTAGGGAACACAACATACTCATACAGAAACACACACAAAAAACATGCCCCAAAGTATCACTGAGTTGTGAGTTGATGTGATTGAGCTCTGAACATTTCTGCCCCCGAAACAGACTTTGGTACGGTGGCCGACAGGGGCAAACGCACTGCAACTTAATGAAACACACGCAAATAGACAAAACACAAGCAAATACAAAAACATCTTCATAAATTTTACAACACATGTGCAGCATTTAGCAAATGTGCTGCAAATACACACAACACAACCAAATACACAAACGCGCTGCAAATACAGAAACGTTGCAAAAAGAAAAGCACACAACCCAAAAAACAGAATGATGCAAAAGAAAAGCACGCAATCCCCGAAAACAAATTCAACAAAAAAAAACGCGGCATATTACACAACGGAAGTTCTCCAGGCCTCTAGGGGGAGCGCTAAGTGGAACAGCTTGATTTTCGACCCCACAGGAAGAGAGCACTCTGCTTTTTCATTACCACGAGTTTACAGACACGTCTCTGCTGATTATCACCTGTGACCTGAGCCAATAAACTAGAGACACACCCACCAAACGAGAGAAAACATATCTCAAACGTAGACTTAATATTAACAGTCTATGATCTCAAAGCAGTTGCACACCTTTTCACAACGTTATTTTGTTGCTTTTGTTTTCGGGGATTGTGTACTTTTCTTTTTGCATCATTTTGTTTTCCGAGTTTGTGTGCGTTTCTTTTTGCATCGTTTCTGTATTTGCAGCGTGTTTTTGTATTTGGTTGTGTTGTGTGTATTTGCAGCACGTTTGCTAAATGCTGCGCATGTGTTGTCAAATTAATGAAGATGTTTTTGTATTTGCTTGTGTTTTGTCTATTTGCGTGTTTCATTAAGTTGCAGTGCATTTGCCCCTGTTGGCCACCGTACTTTGCGGCTCTGAAAGGGAACAAGTGTGTGTGTGTGTGTGTGTGTGTGTGTGTGTGTGTGTGTGAGTGTGTGTGTGTGTGTGTGTGTGTGTGTGTGTGTGTGCGTGTGTGTGAAAGAGAGAGAAGAGAGGGAAAGTCAGTTGGTTGGTCAAATTTGTTGTGTTTGCGCAGAAGAAAACAGTAAATATAACAAGTAAATGCTGTAGCTGTTTTCCCACTTGCACTTTTTGTGCTGTGTGGAACATGTCATCCTTCCTTTTTGTGTTATTTATATCTGTCCTTTGGTTTCTATGTAAATGTTTGTCACATACAACCTTGTGTGTGTGTGTGTGTGTGTGTGTGTGTGTGTGTGTGTGTGTGTGCTTATGCATGCGTGTGCATGTGTTCTGTATTGATTCAGGGCTCTGGCTAGTCTTGTCGTCCCAGGGGCAGATCTCTTACGAAGCCGACCCAGTTCTTTCACATCCGTCACTGTAATTGTAGCCACTGGCCTGGTTGCCTCGGGCTTGGGACACACACACATAATTGCACACACACACACACACACACACACACACACACACACACACACACAGACACACACACACACACATAACGTGCATGCGCAAGCACACATGTGACCCAGTAACCGCTAACAGCATATTCGTGATTACTAACCAATGGTGTGTTGCACTTTTGTGGTTCCTCCTTCTCTTTAGCCACTTGTGTGTTTTGTCACAGCTTGCTTGCCTGTGCTAACCAATGACTGCTGTCATACCACACAGGCAGTCAGGCTTCTGCAGATGTGAGCTGAGCCATCCAACTAAAATGTAATTTGTATTAATTTACTGGAAATGACCTTGGCTGTTGTTGTGCACTTGTAATGCCACTACATATAGTTTCATTGTGATGATACAAATGTATGTTTTAATAGTAAATCGTGTGTATTATCAAGCAACTCCTTCCCCCTCTTTGCAGTATTTTACCTTGCATTTATTTCCTGCAGCTCCTTCCTCTTCAGCATCCTCTCTCTCCACGTTCTCTTCTCTTTTACATCTTCTTCCCTATTTAGCATTTTCTTTTTCTTCTTTTTTTTTATATCTCTTTTCTCTTTTTTTGATTTACAAGATGCAGTCATATTTCTCACCAGGTACTACTACCCACCCACTCCTTCCTGCACATTTTCTCCTCTACTAACTCACCATCTATCCCTGCCTTGACCCCTTTCATCGCTTTGTTTCTTATCTCTCCTTTTCTTTGGTCCCTTCATGCAACGCCTCTTGTCTTTCTGCTTTCCTATCTCTTCCCGCACCCATCCTTCGCTCTCTCCCTCTTTCTGTCTCTCTTCTGCCCTTGTTGACCCTGCTGCTTGCTGGGTGCAGTGTCGGTAATAGGCACCTTGGCAGACAGATCAGTGTCTCACCACTGCCATGCTGGGACAGATTTTCCAAAAATACTGCAAAGGGTTATATCACCTTATATGCATGAGGATCTGCGGCCTCTTCCTCTCTCTCCCTCATTTTTTTTCTCTGTGTGCGTGTTTCTCTGTAGAGGTTTACATACCGGCATGCTGGCGTGTCAGATATGGTCTTACCCTCTTTCTGCGATAAGCCCTAGAATTGCAACTCTGATTCGCTTCTCTCTGGCAGGATCATGACCTCCCTCCAACCCCACTCCACTACTGTGTGTGTGTGTGTGTGTGTGTTTGCAAGTGCATGTGCATGTGTGAGTATATAAAATTGAAAAGGGTTTAGTGTAGGATTGGTGGTTGGAAAGCGGGCAGATCAAGGCACTGTGTGTGTGTGTGTGTGTGTGTGTGTGTGTGTGTGTGTGTGTGTGTGTGTGTGTGTGTGTGTGTGTGTGTGTGTGTGTGTGTGTGTGTGTGTGTGTGTGTGTTTGGTGTTCCTGGTTATGCATGCACACATGTGGTGGGCCTATAGGACCAGTCACAGTCCTGCAATCTGCAATCCTGATTATGCAGTGTTTCATTAAGAGCAGCAGATGAGCCAGTAATTGAGAGGAAGCAGTAACGAGAAAGAGGGGGAAAAAAGGGATAGGAAGCAGAGGGAGAGAGATGGATATAGAAAGAACGGAAAGTCAACATTTAAGTGTGTGTGTGTGTGTGTGTGTGTGTGTGTGTGTGTGTGTGTGTGTGTGTCTGTGTGTTTTTGTGCACACTGTATCCCTCACAGCAGTTGAATATTTGTCCTCTCCCTTCATGCATGCGTCGGTGTCCTGTCACTATGACTCTGTCTGCTATCTTTTGTCACTTTGTATTTGCTTGTGATGTGCTGTGTGTGTGTGTGTGTGTGTGTGTGTGCAAGTGTGCTTGTGTGTGTGTTTGTAATCCTTCATCTGCTTGTGTATGTGTGTGTGTTCATGCACATGATTGGTCTTGTTTCTGTATCTGTGCACTTGCTGCATTGACTACTGTGTGACCCTTTCAGCTTGTCTTAACAGTTGGGTAGGTTTGAATCCATTGCAATAAAGATGTTTTGAATAAAAAAAGGCCTGCTGGTCTCGCTGTGTAAATTTTGCATTGCATTGTTGTACTGAGTGAGGAATCAAAAGATTTAGTAATATGAGTTTTGATACAGCGTTGATGGTGCTTTCATTCTCTTTCTCCCATTTTTTTTCTGATATATAGCCTGTTGGTAAATGCCATCACTTCTGCAGACTGCTTTATTGCTGTTTCTCGCTATCCCATAACTGACCCTCCTTCATAGTGGACACTTTCTGTGGTAATAGGGACGGTGCCATTGATATTTCTTATCTGGGGATGTCATGGTAACAGAGATGATAGCTGTTGCTGAGGTGTAAGCCAGTCTGCCTATATATATATATATATATATATATTGTTTTTCCTCCTTCCCTCTCTTATGGTCTTTATTCCTGTGTTCCTCCGGTGTCACTGTGACTCTGTTTCGCCTCACTTTGAAGTGAAAGGAAGGAGGAGAGAGAGTGGATGTGATTGTGGTAGAGCAAAAGATAGGGGGAGAGACAGAGAAATAGGAGGGAGGGAAAGGAAGGAAGGATCAGTGGGAAGAAGGGGGGGAATCACATGACTCACTGGGTGCTAAAAATAAATGTTGGTCATTCTCTCACTCTCGGTGTCTCGATCGCTCTCTCTCTCACACACACACACACACACACACACACACACACACACACACACACACACACACACACACACACACACACACACACACACACAGTGTTAAAAATATTCCATCTTTCGAAAAGAGCTAGTTTTTTTGGTTTCAGTTGTTGTTCACCTGTCTAGCCAACCAGACTGAAAACGCATGAGATTGAGCCTGAAACTGTAGCATGGGTGTTTGTGTCTATCTATGTGTATGTTTGTATGAGTGTGTATATTTTAATCTAAAGAAGGTGGGGAATCTGTCTTGTTGCGATTTTTTAATTTTAGTTAAATCTGCAATAGTCTGGCTTACAGGATGTAAAGTGCTGGTATAAAGCCTGACATCCGGCGCGCTCTTCTGCTATCTCCATTAGCTATTTTTCAGCAGCATTGTCGCTGCATCAGGCGCTTAGTGCCCCTGATGCAAGAAGTTACAAACAACCCAGAGCGTTTTTTCCTTTAATACTAGAATGTAAATTTGTGCAGCCATACTATATTCCAGCGCTGACACAGCGCTGTGGAGATAGGTCTGGCACTAAACCTGTAATGACTGAGGTTTTGGCCACTTGGGATGAAATTAGCTTACATTTAGTAAGATATTACATTTCGCCTGACATTGTTAAAGTACGACAAAACAAATCCTAAATCAAGGTGTCCTTACTAGATTTCTTGGAGCTCTTAGCCACATCTCATGGCCTTCATTAGCAGATAGCGTTTGCACTCTAAGTTGCCAATGCTAAGACGCATGATGACTACTGAGCAATCTCCATCCACTGGTAAAAGACAATTGGAATGGCATGAAACCTCTAAAATAAATCTAGTAAGTGAACCTTGATTTTGGATATTTTTACAATACTGGTGACAGCTTTAGCTGCCAAACTCAGCAGTCAACAGATAAAATGTTCACATCTTAAATACTTGTTAATAATGTAAGCTATAATCAAAATTGCAGCTCTTGTATTTTTTAAATGTGAGGATTTTGATATAAAAACGATTGATCGTTCAGCCCGGAAAGAACCTACAGTATGACTAACAAAGGTAATGGCCTCTGTATAAGGCAAGGGCGTTCTTAATTACTGAGTACTATATCTCCTTTTGTCTTTTCCTTTCTCTTTCTCTCTCTCTGCCTCTGTCCTCTTCAAACTTTGTTTTTTTATCTGTTTGATTTACCCTTTCCCCCCTAACGATTCTCTCCTCTCAGTCCTCCCTCCTCTTTTTACTTCCTCACACATTCACTGGCCGTGTATTGCTTTGGTCTGGTCTCCCTCCTCAAGTGCTTCGAACCAACGATAAGCAAAGGCCACAGATCATGATGACATCATATTTATTTTTTTCCCAGCAGAGCCATATCAAGACTAGAGTATGAGCACTTAGGGAGGCATGAAAGTGAAATCCACATTAACAATGTGCCTTGTATTTCTGTTTTATTTATAATTCAAACAGATGGAGATGCATAGTTGCAGAAACATTTTCCATTTCTAAAACATTAACTATAAATATAATTCTCAGTACTACTGTACAAGACCCATTTTGCACTGATTGGACTTTGGTCTGCAAAATTTTGCAGACCAAAGTCCAAAGCAGAAGAGGCAGACATATCAATCGTTTTTAGTAGTAGGAGTGGAATCCAGTGTAGGTGCAAAACACCTTGCTTTCATTAGATTAACGCTATTGCTTTCCACCACATTTATGTAAAGAATAAGTTTGATGGAAAGTTTGAGCGTGTTCTGTTGGAAGGCATTGTGGATAAATGCAGCCAGAATTTTGCTCCGGTAGATGTAGAAAATGTGGAATTTTCCTTTGAGTATTAAGAGCAAAAATGGTGTGTTCTTGAGTGTTGGCTTGTATGTTTAAACTGTTTCAACGTTTTCATGGAAATTTACATAAGTAGTCTTACTTAGATATCTTTGCACCTTGCTATGCCAGCTCTTGTGGTAACCATGGAGCTACATAGTTAGTGATCTGTCCCTTTTTCTTCTTTATTCAGTAAAGGGACATTTTCAGGCAACACCTTTGCTTTTATCACTATATTTTATTGTCGTTTAAATAGCACAAATTATTTTCCCATGAAAAATCGTTTTTCATGTAATTATGGGTACAGATATCCAAATGCTTCCAATGTTCCTTAGCAGCACCACATACTTCTTAAATGAGTGATGTTGCAGCTATTATCATAATGTAAGTCAGTGTACAGCAGGGCTTCATTGTTGCATTTAAATCTGGAGCTTTTTGTGTCAATGTATAAGATTATAAATGTGAATGTGTGTCTCTCCTTGTTAGGATGTGTCCAGACCACCAGCCTCAGATTAAACCACTTTTACATATTAGTCTAATGTGCGCGCAGCTGCATTACGCTGGATAAGATAAAGGCAGCCATTAACTCTATGTTAAGAGCTCCCGGCAATACTCCAGGGGCAGTTTTATCTCTGACACCAGCCACCTTTTGTTTTTACTCACAAGACAAAACAAGGGAGTTATCAGTCTCATAATTCTTCCTCTATTGGGAAACTTACCCCTCGAGTTCTGCGGGGGGGTAGATTGGAACCGTATGGATGAGGACTACTTAGCCGCTGTCCGCAGAGGATGTTACGTTCACCCCCATCTTTTTAATTAAACCTCTTAATTAAACTGGCACAAAGCATTTACAGCACCCTGTTGTGGTGTGTGTGATGGGTCAATATGTGTGTGTGGATTAGGGTTAGCACTTTGACGATGATGACGTTTTTTCCATTATCGAATAAATTATTGATTGTTTAAATGGATTAATTGTGCCCATCATAAATTCCTGGAGGATGTTTTCAAACAAATTACATTTTAGGGCATGCATTCAGTAATCTATAGTGGAATATGTTTTAAAAGTAACCGTCCCAGCACTGTTTACTGATACATTCTGTATCAACACGTTTGCAACTTCCCAGATAGGGTTAATTAATATTGTTTCCTGTCGATAGAAAACGCAACGTTAAGGATACACACAAGCTGGTTTTCAGTGTTTGTTGCACACAATATGTGTATTGTTGGCAACATTATCTGTATTAACATAATACGGCAACAAAAATCTACGTGATTTTTTTCACAGCACAAAAAATTATTCAATGTGTAGTTCCTCTTTAATTTATATTTCCCCTTTCCAGTTTGCATCTGGTACAGAAAAAATTGTAACCGATAGTAACGTGACTTTACATTTCTCAAAACAGCAAAAGCAAAGTATTTTTTCCTGCTTAGCTAAATGTAGCTAAGTGTTCCCCTCTGTGTGAAGTATAGCATACAGGTCACACTGCCATTACTAGCCACTTACTTTACCTACAATTTAGGTGCAAAGTCAACGATAAAGACATTTACTGTTGGTCTGCATTTCATGTTAGGAAAAGGTAGTCAAGTTACTTAATCCCAATGATATATTTGTCTATAAATTTGAACCAGTAGTTATATTAGTTATCAGAAATAGAAATTGCAAACACTTGATATCAGCATGGAACCAAATATGTTTATTTGGTTCCATGCTGATACCAAATAAACATATTATTCTTAGTGTATGTGAGTAAATTTTAAGTTAAGTGCTTGACAATATTATGTAGGTTATGATTGATACAAGAGGCCAGAAATCAGATGACCACCATAACTTTGTCAATTAGAGTGAAGATACAAACCGAGGACAGGATGTTTAAAGTGAATATTAGGGCAATATCATTTCTTCACTTTTTCACTTACTTTTGTTCAAGCCACATTTAATAGGCTCAAAAAATTATCGATTCTTCAATTTAAATTGATCTTTTTTTGAGTCATCTGATATTGATTAATAAAATCCCAAAATCGATCTTTTAATATATGCCTTTTCACCATGGATGTATAAGGGCATCATGTGACACACTAACGGGTGTTCGTGTTCCGGGAGTACTACTTAAGGGGACTGTGATAAGTATAGCCATTAGAATACTCATATAATTCATGAATATTATGCTGCTATATCTTTTTATACTCTTATTTTCTAATCCTCTTTTCTCATCTGGTATAAGTAAAGCCCTATGAAGGCCTCAGTGTTTAATGTCAGCTCCTGAAGTTTTACAGTCATTCACCAAGTCATTACTCAAAACAAAATCTTTTTTTCTAATCTAAACTAATCGTTTTGGTGCCTATTCTTAACAGTTGTTACCTCAGTACAGCCACATTTTGTCAGAAAGAGAGTTTTTTCATTGCTTACCATGGTATAGTTGTATAGTTGTTTCACAAGAATGTTCTTCAACATGGTCACTCTACTCACTCTACAGTTGCACCATATTGTGTTGATGACTGCTGTAGTTAGTCAATGACTGCCATGTTAGTCCTGTTGAGTCAAAAATACTTTAAAAAGACTTTTTGGGGATCAATTCTTAATGTAAACATGAACCTGGTGCATTATACAAAACTATTTGATGGTTGCTTCTTGCTTGTACAATTTACAGCATCAGTTCTCTGAGAATCTATTTTATATCCAAGTTAAATTGGTAATGTAACTGAAATTTCCCTAATCTAATTGATCGAATAGGAAAATGTAATCGGGACCTTGTGAATCAGAATTGAATTGATTCGGGAAATCATTGGTGATACCCAGCCCTAGAATTCATTCACCTTTAAATGAACTGCGTCTATTCTATAGCAGTATATAATTACCACAGAAGCTTTTGAGACAGTTTTGTGATTACCATTAAAAAAAAAAAAGACCATCACTAAAAAACACTGAGCATTTGTTGCTACTGCACTGCATCTGTTTCTATTAAAGTAAGATTTCACAGCAGATCTGTTGGATTGTTTTATGTCACAAAGTAATATTGTGATATGATATTTCTTGGCATAAAAGCAGATTAGCAATAGAAAAACAACAACTTCAAACATGTTTAACTTCATTGAAAAAGTGAAAGAAAACAACTTTGACTGAAAGAAAAAAATAAATATCTTCACGTAAGGAAGCAACTCAGTATATTACGTCTTAATCACCAACTGTCATGGTCTTACTTTATACATGAATAGTCATTTACTGCTAACATACATACAGACATTCAGACACACCAGAGGCAGCGCCAGGGAGGGGCTAGGGGGTGCTGTAGCTACCCCTAGGATTGCCATAGCACCCCCTTAGGACCCCCAAGAAATTGTTGTGGTTGATTTATAAATAACTAAAAAATTGTTAATGTGTAAATAGTATAATTTATATTTGAAAAATGAATAAATACATTAATAAAACAAACCGATTATTTTTAGGCTAAAAAACACAGGTGATCGTATTCGGCCAAAGGGTGCAGCACACATTGAACTTTTGACCTTACTTCCGCAGTAACGTATTCACAAAGAAGAAGAAGAGCTCAATATTTGGAGCCGTGAGTCTAACGCTAGCAATAGATAGTTTTTTACTCCCTCAACGTCAAGGTGTGGAGACTTTATCAAAATCTGTAAATGAGACTGAAAGATATGGTGAACTTGTCACCAACGGACGAAGAAAAGCGGCCGGAGGAAGGTGCTCTGACCACGGCTGTGATTGCTGCTGAGGATGCTTAACGTCACCCTGCTGTACATGACATTAGACCAGGGGATCGCACAGCCAGGCCACAGTGGGTGAGTCAGCTGATAGGGGTCCATGCAAGAACTTATTATCTCTACTCTTATCTCTGCCTCATAGAAGAACATTACAGTGTGTTTACAGAAATGTGAATAAATGGATCACCAAATCTAAAGTTATACAGCGCACTGGACATCGGTTTATTTTTAGCCCAGAAAACGCGTTTGCCCTCAGTGGCTTATTTAGATATATTTAGTCACTACAGATATGACTACATTATTTTGACCATACGTGCAAGTGTGAAAACTGTGTGAGGATACATGCGCGTGTGTGTTTGTTTTGTAATGTGTGTGCTTGGCTATGGGTGGTGTATTTGGCCTGCTGCATTCATCTTCTGAGCCACTGTATGAGAGCTGCAGTAATGAGTGTTTGAACCCGGCTTGTTGGCTGGTATTTGAAATATGTTTGGTGGGCTAATCAGAGTTCTATGGTGCTGTTGTATCGGCAACTTTAAATCAATCTCTCTCGTTCGCTCGCTTAGTAAACCGTGGCGGAGGTGGGTGGGCATCTGCACGAGCGTGTGTAACGTTAGCCTATTTGTGTCAAGGGAAAGTCAAAATTTCAGAGCACCCTCACTGAAACGTCCAGCAACCCCAAAGCACCAGCAAAAGAACATCTCTGGCGTCGCCACTGAGACACACTGCTTAGATCAGGCCTGAATGATAAGAGCTGACTGGGGTAGCTTTACATTTGTCTGCACAATTACATTTGCTTCACATTATGCAGAAATGCTGCTGTCAGTTCTAACTATGTAAGCAAAAAGCACACACACACACACACACACACACACACACACACACACACACACACACACACACACACACACACACACACACAGGTACATGAATGTATTGTAAAGCATTTTTGTCAGCAAGTCAGAACTTGTTGTTAGTTTAAGACTTTTTGAGAGTGAGGCAGTTTTCAAAGTCGACTGCAGAAGAAGTTGTGGAAGGTGTAAGATGTGATGTTCTAAACCTTTGGAAAATAAAAATGCTCTGACAGGCTAACATACAGACAATCAAACCTCTACTCACACATTTTGTGTGCTCTAATCCAGACGCGTATACTTTGAAGTTTGAAAAGAACTTGCAAACTCAACATAGAAAGGACCAGGCAAAACCCAGCATCCTTCTTGTTATGAACAATAGTGCTAAAAACCTGAGCAGACCTCAACCGAACTGCATTAAAACATTCACAAAGTTATTGACATGTTGTCAACTATTGGGCCATTTTACTAATTTAAGCTAGTGTATGTAGACTCTCTAACAGAGCTATGACACTAGAATTGATAGGTTTCACAGCAATGTGTATTTTTACTTAACAATGTAAAATTACAGCATAAACCCAGTAGTATCACATTTCCAAGTTTTGCAGAGCTTTCCACAACCTGCTGTCTTCAACAACAATATCATCTTTGCTTTACAAATGTAATGTCATGCAACTATTTACATGAAAACAAAAGCATCTAATGTAGACAAAAAATAGTATGGCTTTTGATATTCATTGAAGTGTACTGTGTGCACTTCTTTTAGTCTTCTATAATATAAGCATATTGGCACTTAAGTGTTGCAATTTAGGATCTGTAAAGTTCCCTTTTCTCTTTGTGCTAAAGGTTAAATGGTTTGCTATTCCAAAGGAGATGTGTTATAATTAGATGCCTTTATAACGTGTGTATGCTACCAAATTAGTTACTTTCCTCTCTGTAGTTTGATAGTTGTGTGTGAAATCTCAATGTCTTCCATTTACATGCAAGGCTGGTTCCACTGCAGAGGAGAGGAGAGGCCTGACGCTCTGATTGGTGCAGGAGTTGCTAGACAACAGATGTCCAGCTGGCTGGGAGGTGGACTACCTGTGGAGGAGGGAGAGAGTGGAGAGAGAGTAAAAGAAAAGTGGAGGTGGAAAATGATGGAGAGAGGGAGTGAGGCTGTTATATGACAGACATTTACGCTGTACAGTGAGTTACAACACAGTGAAAAATACCACTAACCCAACATGACCACATATGTACTGGCTTTAAAGGCAGTGTTAGCATTGTCTTCTACAGTAATTGCTTCAAAGAGAAACAACTTTGTCATGTATCAACATTATTCTGTGTTTCTCCTGTAGGCCTAAAACCACAAAGAGTATTGGTTATTACAATACTAAAATGTTATCAAATATTAATAATAATCTTACTTAAAATGAACAAACTGGCACAATTTTACTGAACAAAGTTACTACTTTCCAGGTGAGGCTAAATTGCATCCCTAAATATTGTTTTCTTTTTATGGTAGATCTCTGCATTTGGAAGCTCTGATATTCAAACCTGAGAGTCGGCTGCAAAGCATTGCATTCATAAGACTACATCTAAATAGGAAAGTCAGTTTTCCTGCTGTATACGAATGCACCATTCTGGAAGACTTTCTATATTTCTCACACTTCCAAATACATCACCAAAGAACAAAAAATGAAAACACAAAAATCTTATTTTAGTGTCTGGTGATGTTTCTGTGTGGGATGGGATGCCAGATACATTTTACAGTATGTAGGAGAAGGGCTGGGGGCTAAAAATGTGGACCAGGCTAACTTCAGCGGAGTACTGTATGCTTTCTAGTAATTTCTCTGCTATAGAACGCTGTCATGATGAACTATGAAGTCAATGAGGAAGGGAATCTGATTGTTTACTGTACATACAATCACAAAATATTGTGACTAATTATTGGTGTCTTTAGAAAAGATAATGTATGTATTATATATATTATCATCTATTCAAACATTTTGTATGAATTATAGTATGCATAAGGTAAAAAGAGAGAAAAGCATGTACTTCAACAATGCAATGCACTTTGACACTGTTAGACTAAAAAAAGGATTGATATATAAGATAAAAAACAAAGTGTTAGATTAAGAAAACTGAGGTTGATAAAATCATATGTTTAACTCTGCAAAGGAAAGAAAGTTTAGACTGAGAGAGAGGGGATTATGTGTCGTTAGTAAAATGGTGAGGCTGAGGCTGAGATGGAGAGATTAGTGACCTTGCTCAAAGGGTCCTGCTTATCATGAAATGATGGCGGAGCTGCCCTTGTTTCTGGCTCTGTCTGTCAGGATGTCTGCCTCTCCGCTGTTGTGCTTGTCTGTAAAGCTGGCAGTATGCTTCAAACAAAATTGAAATTGTCGTGTTCTCACCGGCATTATGGCGGACTTGCAATCACACAAAAGAGTAGCACTGGGGTCCGTTTGTTGCAGCGTGTAGAGGTCTTCTTCACCACCCCTGAAGCTGGTTTACACTACCATGTGATTAATTGTGCTTTACCTTTTGCCCTGGGGTGCAAATTTCCTGTTTATTAACATCTTTGACACTCTCCGACTTAAGTTGATGGTTTACTGTTCATAGCATTGTCTCATTTGTGGTACAGATTGTAATGCCACTTGAAGCAAATCTGTGATTTGTGATATCCGCCTATATAAATAAAATTGACTTGAAACTGACTGGCACGCATACACCTCCCTCTTTATCCAGGGGTTAGGGATTGAACATACCATCTCCTTTTCTGTTTTTTTTGTGCCTGTAACTAACTGTACCAGGGCAGGTTTTAAATTAACTTTTTCCTCCTGTATTTTAGCTCTAACTGTAGTGAAGCCACAGCTCATCCTGTATGTGTGTTGCATTTCACTGTTCACTGTCATTTTATTCTGGCTTCATCTCTCTCACTGCGACTGATAAACTCCACCCTCTGGTGTGGATGAGCAGTCTTTTTAGTCACAGTGAACATACTGTATTGTACTGGTATTTTTCACCGAGCATTTGAAAGCACGGCAACTTCCATTTCGTTTAAAGTATACTGCAGCCCAAAGTTTGCCTGTGGTCTGCCTGTCGATTCCTATAGATACACTTCTCCGACACAAACAAAGAGATATCTATATCTATAACGGTACCACGTTGCCTGGTGTTCTTTGTTGTTCTTGCATCTGAGCTGCAGAGTCCACTGTTTTCATAGCATCCAGAAGAGCAGATGAAGGAGACATGGATGAGAGTAAAAAATAGGTGTCCTATTTTATTCGAAAAAAGTTGAACCTGCTGCTTCTCTTTCCCTCACTCACATTTTCTTTTTTTTTTTCCTCTCTCTCTCTCTCTCTCTCTCTCTCTCTCTCTCTCTCTCTCTCTCTCTCTCTCTCTTGCTCTTGCGCTCTGTCTCCCGAGGCAAACCTAAAATGGGTCGCCTCAACGCTGTGCTGCAACACTACTTATAACGACTGCTGCTCTCACTCAGTTGTTCCGAATCAGAGTCATTGGACTTTGGTGTCTTCTGACAGGGAGATAGTAGAGACTCTTCTTGTTTCACAAAGTCAGATAAAATCAGTCTGGCCTCATAGAGGAGAGATGTGAGATTCAGCCTGTCTGTGGTCACATGGAAGGAGTACAGTAACCCTTATACATGTTGCTCTTTTGAAATTTGGTGGTTTGCTGATGGCAAGCACGCATGCAATATAAAGTGAAATAAGCAGAATATACAGTATTTAAGTTAAATGTCCAATGCTGAAATTAGGTACACAATGTTCACTACCAATCCCTCATGGTGTGGTACCAGGCAGCTGTTTTCAGTGGCAAAGCTCTAAAACCCCCCACTGTACACTACCTGCTTAACAGACAACTGCAAACAGACATAGTTAGCAACTAGCTGGTGAACATAGTGGAGCATTTAGCAGCTACAGAGCCAGATATTTCCCTCAGGTGTTGCTAGAGACCAAAGCAGAGTTAGAAAAGAGTGGATATTAGACTTACATTCACCAGGTGGTCAGATACACAACTCCAAACATATCAACTTTATAATGTGACATGTCAGTGTTGTATTCAAAGTGGCTGAACAAATCAGTTATTGCTGGTTTTATGGTCTGTTTTTGGCTAATCAACTGAATGAAATAACTGACCAATCAAGGTACTTAATGACGTGATGGTTACAAAAATCCAGTAATGCTGTGACAATATTGTCATTTAGTAACTCATTGCATCATTTGCAACCATACTGCATGTGTCTCTCAGTGTGTATTATCACATCACCAGTCTGCTGTAAGTGAACAAAGAAATGAGCAAGAAAACCCTAATGATTTTACATTTAGATTTGGCCTTAGGAGATACAAGTACTTTTTATCTTTGCAAGTTTATTTTGTTTTCAGGGCAGCAAAACCTGCAGGCAGCAGCTCATATTAAGTCTGACACCAGAGGTCAATATGAATCCACTGTGGCTGCTCACTCTGTTTGTTGTCCACTGTTGCCTGCCTGTTTGTGGCACACAACCAAGCACATATCAGGTCACATTATTTTTGTCAAGCATTTCAGTTCTGATAAGGAAAAGAACAGGGCTGGCACAAAGCCAACACACACACACACACACACACACACACACACACACACACACACACACACACACACACACACACACACACACACACATACAGAAGTGTGGATGTTCTTGGCTGACAACAACGTCCAAACACTGCACTGTGTCCTCCACTGAGTCAAAACTAATTTGCAGCCAACCTCATGTTCGATAATTCAGAAAGCCAATCATAGCAGGGAATAATGAAGAGCATTAAAAATAACATGTCTCTGTTTCTCTCTGTGTTTGTGTATCCCCTGTTTTTCTTTAAGATCATCAAAAGCTGGAGAGAGAGGCGAGGATTTGTCGTTTACTGAAGCACACCAACATCGGTGAGCTGCGAGTCCTCGATCTTAACATAAGCACACACAAGAACGAACACTGATACAAACGAAAGCACACATATTTTGTTCAGGTCTCTGTTGAATCCTGCTATGGCTATTCATCTTTTAGACAAAGTTATGGCGGAGACAAGTGTGTGTGTGTGTGTGTGTGTGTGTGTGTGTGTGTGTGTGTGTGTGTGTGTGTGAGTGCATGGTGCAAAGGTATCTAATGATGATGTATCTGTGTGCTCTCCCAGCTGAATCATCAGAAAGACACAGGGGCCCTACGCCCTCTCTCTAAACCACTGACCCTTTACACTCTTTCCTTCTCATTATACCTCTGATAGAACCTGTCTCTCCTCTTTGTTCTTTTCACACTCATCTGCTTATGCTCTTTCTTTTCTTCACTGTCATTATTTCAGATTAGCCCCACAGCTGCCATTCTAGTCAGTTTTCCAAGATAACGTCTGCTCTTATAAAGTTTCTACCAAAAACTATGATTGAACATTCTGACTGCTTGGCTTTTACATTTTAAAAAGAGGGTGTGAAAATGAAATTATATATAGTAGGGCCATTCAGGATCAGAAGACAATGCTCAGTGGGCTTAATTTGATTGAAGGACACATTTCAGTCTTATTTATTTTTCAAAAGTGATTGTGGCAGAGTGCTAATAAACCTTTTCAGAATGTATCCACTCTTAATAACAGAATCAATCATCACATACAATGGAGGTAGATTATATTTTGCATTGCAAACTCATTTTGCTACTTGATTTAAACTTTGTGCTTCACACTGCTCCTTTAGGCTACATTATCACTTACCTCTGATAAGCTCCACAACTAACAATCTAACTATGAGGCACAGCAGCACAAAGGACATTGTGAATAATCAGTATGGGAAGTACTTGTATAATATTGACTTATATATAATATTGACTATTGCTTACTGTTTCATTTTGTTTTTTTCTTCTGTCTTCTGTCCTTTTTTGTCGTGTATTTTTGTTAAATCTCCTCGACAGTACGACTCCATGACAGCATATCAGAAGAGGGTTTCCACTATCTGGTGTTTGATCTGTGAGTAACAGAATCTCACATACATTCTCTGTCAATTGTAATAGCCTCCCAATTTCACGTTTTTTCCTATTTTTACTTTCCCTTATAAGTTGTGTATTTGTGTAAGGTTAACACCGTTTCTGGGAATATCCTTAGTTCTTATGAAGCTGGATTGGGTTGGACCAGTTTTTCGTATAGTTTGTATGTTAAGTCCTTCCTAAGTATTAGGTTGTTTTAACCAGTGAATTACTAAACCAGAATGTCTAGTAAAGACTTTATGAGACTTCATCTTAATCTGTTGCTAGGACAGCTGCAGTTCTTTCCACTATGTAAACAGAAAGTCATTGCAGCATAACAAGCTGTAACATACTACCAAAAAATATATATATGTAAATGTAGGTATTGTTTGTATTTACATACATCACTTTGAAGTGTATGGGATATACTGTATCCTGTTCAGCTAAGCTAACCGACGCTATTTAGCTAAGTTAGCATTAGTCATTTAGTCTATATTATTTGCATAAGGCTTTGTAAATTTAGTTGTATCATGTTATTTTGGTCAAATGTAATTTAAAATCTTCCAGGTTTACGTCATCATTAAACAACATTTTGATTAAGTGTCAGGTCAGATATGCGAACCATATTTCATATTAGTTAACAACACCTCTTTTGCTCTTCAATGGGCCAGCAAGCTAAAGTATTGTCACTTAGCTAGCTTAGTTAGCTACACCCAAGTTACACCTGGCAGTTACAACTAATCTCTGAATTTAAACAAGTTTGTGTGTTGCTACCTATTTTATTTAGTAATGCATTAATCTTCGCTATAACTAGGCTATGTTTGAACTTAAGATACACAGACACACACACACACAAACACACACACGCACACACACACGCACGCGCACACACACACACACACACACACACACACACACACACACACACACACATACACAGACACACACAGATGAGAAGTAACGAAGTACAAATACTTTGTTACTGTACTCAAGTAGATTTTTCAGATATTTTTACTTTACTATTTATTTTTGTGCCGACTTTTTACTTTTACTCCTTACATTTTTAACACGAATATCGGTACTTTCTACTCCTTACATTTTACAAAATTGGCTCGTTACTTTAGTTTTCAAATAATTTCAGTTACCGTTATTATTTTTCGCGTCATCAATACCGAATTCACTCTAATTGGATGGGAATAATGTACGTTGCATTTGACGCACCACTACGACTCAACAGATTCAGCGGCATTCATTCGTGGAAAATCATTGCGGCATGATGGCGGTAACATCAGTTGAACTCACTGATGTAATACCATGTGTTAGTACGCTCAGTGAAACTGAGTCCAGCGTGAGGGAGATCCGACTCAGAGGAGGAGAGGTTAGTGAGGCCAGCGTCTCCACGGCAGGTGACAGTGCGCACGGATCCGCTGCGCCACGCATGGATGAAATAATTAAATAGTAAATAGGACTACAGAAATATGTGCAGAATTAAGACAGTCAAGACGGCCCAGTGTTTGGTGGACCGGGTACACCTTGTTCACTTAATAGCCTACAAATCATCCACAAAATCAATTACGCATCATATGAGTTTGCCTACCCAACACAGCGTTTTTTCCTGGGGAGATGGATCCGTGCTCCCTGCCTCCTGTGCGCCATGGATGTCTGAGCCTCAGCAACTACTAGCTATAAAGATACAATGTGCCTGTTCCCAGCATTAGCACAACACTTGGTTAGCTTGTTACCTGTGATGATATATGCTAAATCTAACGTCTCTTTCACATTAGCGTGTGAGTGACTGACCTATTTGGGTGCGTTTTGAGATGCCTGATGAAGTTGACGTTGTTGTCTTTTGGGTCGAGTCGCAAGTCAAGTCTGAAGTCTTTTGGGTCGAGTCCGAGTCAAGTCTGAAGTCAGCTGTTTGTGCAACTTAAGTGCAACTCGAGTCCCCATCTCTGACACACACACACACGCGCACACACACACACGCACACACACACACACACACACACACACACACACGCACACACACACACACAAACTATAATGATTTATCTGTCTCTCCACAGGGTGACAGGAGGAGAGCTGTTTGAGGACATCGTAGCCAGAGAGTACTACAGTGAGGCGGATGCCAGGTAACACACACACACACACACACACACACACACACACACACACACACACACACACACACACACACACACACAGTGCTGAGCACAGCAGCCATTATGCATCATTGTCATAGACACTGTATAGCTTTGGATTGTCTATACAGTGTAATACATTAACTCTTGTGAAAAATGACTTACCTTCATGTGACTTCATGTCACCCGACAAGAAAACAGCATCATACATGCCTAATGATAGTGTCATATGATACATTGTTATGGTTTCCTCTTCGCTTCCCCTCAACTAATTTCCCTCATCTTCTCTTCTCTGCCTTTCTTCTTTTCCTTTTCTGTCTCTTCATCCATTTGTTCCATCACAATCCCGTGCTTGTTCATTACTCTGCCACCCTCAGCCACTGCATACAGCAGATCCTCGAGAGTGTCCATCACTGCCATGTTAATGGGATCGTCCACAGGGATCTGAAGGTTTGTACGACCGCAGCCATGTTCACTCCTGACTCTGTACAACAGATAGCAACATTCAGAAAGACCCAGTGACTCCCCTCACAATCCTTATCCTTTGCATCCACACACACTTTGCATTTTTTAATTTTTATTTTTATTTTTTACAATCTGTTTGATGATCAAACTGAAGCCGATAATTGTCTTTTCATCATAATGATTTGTCACAATATTCCATTCTTTCTTGTAGAAGCCCTAAAAGCTTCGACCAATTAAGAAAGCTGATTAGAACTTGACCTCAGCTTTGAAATTGGCTACAATTCTGGTGTGCAGAATAAGATTCAAACCTACCAAACGGCAGAGACTTAAGGCTTGGCAGCTATATTGTTACATTAAAATGTTGTTGAGTCGATATTCTGGGCTTAATGCCCATCCTGCCAAGAATATCAAGAAGGATCCTCCTCTAATTCTACCACTGATGTTTCAGAGAGCATAGCGTCTTTATGTGTGTGTGTGATTGTGTAGTACTCCGAGTGCAGTGCCATGGTGACAGGAATAAGAGCAATCAAAAGGAAGAACCTCTGGAATGATAAACATTTGCATAATTATGTAAAAATGATGTTGAGATTTGAAAGATGTTCCAAGGTCATGAAGGTGAACATGTAACTGTGGTTTATGAGATTTCCAATTGCTAGCAGTAGCTCAGTCTGTAGGGAGTTAGGTTGGGAACCAGAGGGTTGCTGGTTCAAGTCGTCATACAAACCAAAGTATGGAGGTGGACTGGTAGCTGGAGAGCTGCCAGTTCATCTCCTGGGCACAGCAAAAGTGCTCTTGAGCAAGGCACCGAACTCCCAATTGCTCGGGGCGCCTGTCCATTGACAGCTGCAGCCCCCTTCACTCTGACACATTAGCGCATGTGTGTGTATTGCAGGCCTGTGTGTAACTTGTGGGATTAAGTATTATTTATTAGGGGAGATATCCTTTTTTGAAGTTACTTGAGGTTTTCAGATGCTTCATAATCAGTCAATCATTATGTAAATGATTATGTAGATGTCCAGTTGTCAGTTAGTCATGTTGAGGCATATGTCTGCCATATTCTGACTGCTCACAGGCTATCTGTGTTTAGAGTCTCTAAATGTTAGGAAATGTATTATTCATTAGAGCACACTGTCTAACTGGCCTTAGGTTAGCAAAGACCTTTCTGCACCTGCGTCCGTGTATGTGTGTTTGTGTGTTTGAGAGTGTGTGCACGTGTGCTTGCATGTATTTATGATTATGCTATCCTGTGTTAGTGTGCGGTGTGTTTATAGTTACCCATATGTGGCTAAGTCACTTGTTTTTACACCAACGTCTCTGTTACACCACAGCCCCCTCCTTTATCCTTCTCCCTGCAGTGTGCACTTTGTTCCCACTCATGGATTGGTGTTGGTGGTAGCGCATCATGTCTGTTACCAATTCACTCGCTCAGAATCCATGAGACTTGGGGAGCAAGTCCACAGCTCCAGCGTGGAAAATGTCCTTTGTCTGTTAGAGATTTGGTCCCGTGCACATTTATGTTTCTCTGTCATTTGTGTGGCAGAAAGGGAGTTGCCTCAGACACTGATTTAAGAGCAGTTTAGCATTGTTGACCCCCTAATAGTTTGGATTAGGATTTGGTTTGGCTAATCTGATTTTAGATCTGTGTCTGTGGGTGGCTTGTTCCCAGAGCGTGTGACCTCTCACCTCTAACCTGTTTGACTCCGCCCCCCCCAGCCTGAGAACCTTCTATTGGCCAGTAAGCTGAAGGGGGCGGCGGTCAAGTTGGCTGACTTTGGGCTGGCTATCGAGGTGCAGGGGGACCAGCAGGCATGGTTTGGTGAGTATTCATCCATCCATTTTTCAACCTGTATCAGTTGGTCAATCAAGCAACCAACCAGTTAGTCAATCTATCTATCAATCACTCATTTAGTTATTTGAGAAACAGCCTAGTCACTAAATTGCCCACTCCTGCCTACCATTCCACATCTACTCCCTCCATATCACTCCTCCAGGTTTTGCCGGCACCCCGGGCTACTTGTCTCCGGAGGTTTTGAGGAAAGACCCATATGGGAAGCCAGTGGACATGTGGGCCTGTGGTAAATAACATTCAAATTCTCTTGACTCTGGAGATAAAACCTTAGTCTATGGCTTTGTCTGACCTGGTCAGGTGTGTGCAGAAGAGTATTCTGCACCAACACTGCAGCTTCATGTTGTTTCAAGTGTTTAATAGTAGTAAATAATATATTTTTTTTGCAGTATACAGTCCTAAAATATATTAATATTTTCTGTTGCCATGCTTAACTTACCATGTCGCTTTCTTCCAGGTGTGATTTTATACATCCTGCTGGTGGGCTACCCTCCCTTCTGGGATGAGGACCAGCACCGCCTTTACCAACAAATCAAGGCTGGGGCCTATGATGTAAGCGCTTACACACATACAGTCCAACCTTGGACTGTCATTTGAAAAAAATAACATATTATTATATATATTAACATATTTTGTAGATTTTTTAATTATAACTTAAAGAAGAATACTATAGATGATCTGGATCGATTGTCTTGCTGCATCAATTCAGTGAAAATTATGTTAAAATAAAAAGTGAATACACATATTTAGTCCCATCTCTTTTCTTCCGAGGACGGTTGTTTTACTCATTTTCTGTCTTTTTACTTATGTTATTCAAGTTTTTTGTTTCGCCTCTCCCTTGCCTTGTTTAAAATCTAAAAACGCTTGACTTTGTCCCTACTACCTTTGTCTGTGTAATGAGCGTTTGATACTCTCTTGTTTTTTGACTAGTTCCCATCCCCAGAGTGGGACACTGTAACTCCTGAGGCCAAAGATCTGATCAACAAGATGCTAACAATCAACCCCAGTAAACGCATCACTGCCGCAGAGGCCCTCAAACATCCCTGGATCTGCGTATGTGGCACACAAACAACAGCGATGCAGAAAAACACAAACAGATTTACAGATGCAGACACAGCAATAAAGACCCACATATTGATAATGATAAACGATTATAGGTACCATCTTAGGTATGCCATATAGATCCAACTTGTACAAACACACGTAGTCTTATTGCCCACACATGCACATGCATACATTCTTGCCATCCATTGTTTCCATACTCTCTTAATCCTCAAATACTCTCATCTTCTTCCTGCAGCAACGGTCCACTGTAGCTTCCATGATGCACAGGCAGGAGACTGTGGAGTGCTTGAAGAAATTCAACGCCAGGAGAAAACTCAAGGTGAGACGTCTGGCAATCCTTCATGTTTCTAATTATGTAGAACAATCTATCAAGCCATCATTCTCTCTCCCCTCTTCCTCAGTCAAGACTTAACTTTTCTCTAAAACCTTCAAGTTTCCCTTTTGCTGTGCTCCTCTTCATTGCTGTGAACTTATAATCAATCTTCCTATTTCTGTCTCTTCCTTCCTTCCTTCCTTCCTTCCTTCCTTCCTTCCTTCCTTCCTTCCTTCCTTCCTTCTTCCCTTCTTTTCTATCACTGCAGGGAGCCATATTGACCACTTTGCTGGTCACAAGAAACTTCTCAGGTATGTCTCTCTCAGCCTGGTGTACAAGACCTTGTTACCCAAACATATCTTATAAACTAAAACATTTATCTTAAAGAAACGAGAGGCTTAAGGTGGTCTGTGGTCTCAGAAGGTTAGGGGACTTTTTAGTTTATTTTTTATGTTTCTACAACACTTTGCTTAGATCTAACAGTTCACCCTTTGCTACAAATTTACCAGCGAATTCCGGTAGGGTACTCAAGACATGTATACATGTTCATTTTGAGGATGGCTGAGCTTTCAATCCTTTCAGTTAACATCAGAGGACTGAATGGGCCGATCAAACAAGCTAAATTCCTGGACTGTTTAAGAAGGAAGAACATAGACGTGGCGCTTATTCAAGAGTCACATTTACGTAAAAGAGATGTAAATCGTCTACAAAATAAATATTTCAAGGTTGCTGCTTCATCTAGTGACGACACCAAAACCAAGGGCTCCATTGTGTTGCTGTCACGGAAATGCACACTCACCGTAGACAAAAGTAGTAAAGACATATCAGGCAGGATATCTTATATATGTACCACAATAAGGAGTAGGAAGATAGCCTTTGTTTCGGTCTACATATGATGAAAGTTTTTTCCCCGCGCCTAACCAATGAATTGCTTTTTCTCAATGAATATTTACTAATTATAGGGGGAGACATGAATGCAGTACTAGATTTAAATCAGGATAAATCAGGGGTCAATCACACGAAAGCCCAACAACATATATCGGACAATAACCACATTCCATTGTGATATGTTAGGAGAAAGATCTAGAAGGTGGCAATTCAATAACTCCCTTCTCCAGAACACAGCTTTTGATGCAGAGTTTAGAGCCAAACTGGCTGAGTTTATATCAATCAATACTAACTCAGTTTCGGACCCAGCGTACATTTGGCAAGCAACTAAAGGATTTATTAGAGATTTCACACCTTCCTTTGCGGTCAATTTGAAGAGAAAAAGAGAGGCAAGGATTGGGGAGTTGGAAGAATGTTGTCAATCTCTGGAGCAGTCACTAAAGATGTGTTTTTCTAAATTTACACATACTCTTCTAGTCACAAGTCGAGCAGAGCTAAATGATTTGCTAAGAAGAAGAGCTGAATTCATAATGCACAGAGTGAGGCAAAATTACTATTTTAATGGCTGTAAACCAAGCAAATTGCTGGCTCTGAAATTAAAACAAAGCGAGTCCAGAGCTGTTATCAACAGAATCCGCACAGACCGAGGTATCTCAACAAATCCTAAAGATATCAGCACCACTTTTCAATCCTTTTATTCAAAGTTGTATGAGTCCTCCTGCAACTCAGATCCGACACAGTGCCAGGAGTTCCTAAAAGAGCTAAACCTGCCTCTTCTTGACCCAGAGGAGGCAGAAGAACTGGGTCAACCTATAACGTTAGAGGAACTTAAATCAGCATTAAAAACAGTTAAAAAAGGGAAAATACCGGTGTTGGATGGAATTCCATCAGAACTTCTTCTACAATACTTTGACATATTAGAACCTATCATTTTACAAACTTTAACCTCGGCCATAGAGATGGGCACTTTTCATCAACAAACCAACACTGCATTAATTTCTGTCATACCCAAAAAGGGCAAAGATCTTACGGAGTGCTCAAACTCTCATCGCATTCTCAGCCATTCCCCATCGAACGGGGCTCGTGACAGGGATGCCCACTCTCCCCCATGCTATTTGCGATCTCTCTTGAACTGTTAGCCCAAGCCATAAGGCAAAATAAAATATGTAATGTCCAGATTAAATCCAATAACAGCTCAATATCGTTATTTGCAGATGGTACTTTGCTGTACATCTCTGACCTCTGACTCTGTTCCAAAACTTCTTAAGATCTTCAACTTCATTCATTTGGCTATAAAATTAATTGGAATAAATCTAATCTTCTTCTATTGAATAACAGACAGGTGACATAAGCTATTAGTGGTACAATACCAACCCAAAGCAAAATTACATATTTGGGCGTCACCATACACACATCACTACAGCGAGTTGTCCAGGACAACTATGAAACTATATTAAGTAGTGTTCAAAGGGATCTGGCAAATTGGTCTGCGCTGCCGGCATCGCTACGGTCCAGGATTGCTATTGTTAAAATGAACATAGTTCCTCATGTGAATTTCTTAAGTACAATGATCCCCTTAAGCCCACCAATACATTTCTGGAAGAAACTTGATACCGTAATTCAGCAGTATATTTGGAATAATAAACAAACCTCGGCTAAAATACTCTACCCTACAACGTACCACAAACACGGGAGGCCTGGCCCTCCCCAACCTTAAAGTGTATCACAGAGCCTTTCAGCTACGGACCCTTAAGGTAGTTACACACCAACCAGACGGCCATCCGTCGGCAGAAAAGGCAGTCGGACTGATCATTCGGGTCCCCGAGGTCCAAAATGTGCCTCAGAACACACCGTAGAGACGCTGCTCTGTATTGTTTCCATTAACAGTCTGATTGTTTCCCAGAAAATGAAAACCGGTAGCTGATTGGACGAACGCGTCACGTGGTTCTTTTTTCTCCGGAAATTCACAGCCAGACTGTCATGGCGGCTTGTTCAGAATACGATCTCATATTGTACTAAAATAGTTCACCGAAACGTGTTTCTGAAAACATTTTAAGCGAGAAATAGGCCATGCAGTTGCTGAATCTGTCTTCATTTCAGATCGACAAAGGTTAGTTTAAAAGACTTTCGTCAGATTTTGAGAGGCTCATCCGCTCGCCATTTCCGGGTGAGTCCCGACTGCCCTGTCTCCGACTGAACATGTCGGGTTGGCCAAAATGAAGGCCGACGGCTCCTCGGACGGACGATGGCACGGAACACACCGAACAGACTCGAGTCACCGACCTCGCCAGGCGGTCCAACAGCCGATAATCGGCTCTGTGTGTCAGCGCCCTTAGAGTGTGGATGGACCCCTCATCTACAGTTCAATGGAGAGAAATAGAGCAAAACCTCACTGGAAGTCTAAGACTGCAAGACCTTGCCTTTGCCGGTGTGTGTCCAAAAAAGTGTATGTTAGCCTATGGCCCTATTATCACCAACACATTGACCATCTTTAAACAGGTGGAGGAGCAACTATGCTATACCAATAAGTGGCATTTGAATACCCCAATATGGTACAATGCACACTTAATGTCTGGTAACAAGCCCTTTGCTTGTAACCAGTGGAGTGACAGAGGTATTTATACTTTAGACCAGCTATACAATGAGAAAGGTATGTTTAGTTTTGAAGACCTGAGAGCTAGTTTTGAGGTCCCCAGGACATCCTTCTTCTTTTATCTTCGCTTAAGATCAGCCCTAAAATGTTATGGAGTGCCATGGGGAAACAGTCCTGAGGCACACCCAATCATTAAATGGTTTGTTGATTTTTCTGTGAGAGGATTAGTGTGTAGGATTTATGATAAACTGATGAACAAACTGGAACTTTTCTGCATATGGTCTGGGAGTGTGAACAGGTGCATGAGTTCTGGAATAAAACAACATCAATAATATCTGATGTGATGTTGAATTCCTACTGACACGATTGTCTTGTTACTTAACGATGACTCTAAATTACACCTGCTTGGGAGACAGAGGAAGATTTGACTAGCCGGCTCAACTGCAACCAAAAAAATGATAGCTCAGGGCTGGCTCCCCCCCCCCCCACTCGCTTTGTACAAGAACTAGAGGAGAGTGACTAGGCAAGGTGTGATTTCTGTTTGTTTATTTGTTGTTTTTTGTTTTTTTCCTCGAGACCGCAGAGGGTGAGGGGTGGGCGAGGGTTTTTGTTCTTGTGCAGTTTGTATTTCTCTGTTCTGTTCTGTATGTTTGCATAAAAAAAAAAAAAAAGAGTTGATCTAAAAAAAGAAAAAGAACCAAGAGGCTTGAAATACTTCTCAGAGTTAGTAGTTTGGTTAGGTACGCTTTGAAAAATGCATCTTCTATTCATGAGGGAAACTCATCAGAGGCACTAAAAAGTAGGTAAACCTAATTTAGAATGCCTTTTGGTCTGCTTTTCTATAGAACAAAGGTGATTTTGGCTTAAATGTGCTACTAGTAAACAGAGCCATCTCTTTCACTTTATCTTAATTTTGCGTCGTATCATACCTTTTTGCATGAATTTTTTTTTACCTATCTCTATTTTCTCAGGCTCTTATTAGCCTGCTTTCTCTCTTCATTTTACAGTAAAATACATTAGTGCATTTGTGTCTCTTTTTATTCATAATTTCTTCCTTTTTCAAATTTCTTTCCTTCTTTTGTTTGGATTGTGGTTTCCATTTGAGGTAAGATTGTTTTTGGAATGACAGGGAAATATGCAGGGTTGGGCCCAACTAAATAGTTGTTGTTAGTATATGTTTAGTAGACATTTAATTACTCTTCTTATATTCAATCACATATGCATGAAGATGAAGTGTTTGGTATTCAAAAGAACAAAATAGAAGCTCACTCTTGCAAAAGTGCCAATATGAAATCAGAATGAAATTTAGACAAGGATACAGCATGCATTTTGAAATGAAATCTAGTAGTGTTTGGATTATTTCTATACCATGAGAAATACAATGAGAGAAGAGTGGTGGGATTGTATGTGTGGGTGCTAGTGGATAAGTGCATGTGTATGTGTGCAAACGTTAATTTAGGAATGCTGTCTGGGCCTGTTGGAGATAGGTAGATTACCCCTTTAATCACTTGCTAAATGCACACCCAATCAACCACCCACCCTTCAGCCCTTCACATGTGAATTAGTATGTAGTCGGAGAACAACATTGCATAAACAAAGATACCATTCTACGCATCTGTTGCATTGCATTATGGATTTTGCACCTGGAGTTTGAAGATAAGCACAGCTGACTGATGCTTGCTGCATGTTAGTGTAGCCTCAGGCTCAGGACTCTGTTTGTGAACTTTCATGCTGAAGTGTTGTCTCTCGTTTTCCTTTCTACAGCAGCCAAGAGTTTGCTCAACAAGAAGGCAGATGGCGTAAAGGTGAGTTGCTTTGCACAATGAAGTAAAAGCGTTGTTATTTGCATTTGTGTGCTGGAACGTTCAGTGTCTGAGGAGATCATTCTGTATAATTGTTATGCATTGTGCACCTAACAAAATCATCATTCAGGGACAGTCACTCCAAGCAGCGGTGGGCAATGGTTGTTATTTCTTAGCTTGATCTCACAGTTCCTTCAATAGATAGTTGGACAAGTATCTACATCCATATGGATAGAACAGTTTAAAGTTGGTGGGAGGGTCTGTTGGCTTAGTTTCCTATTTTATCATCATCAAAATAAATGTTTTCTTACCTGATACTATCTTATCGGACAGGGTGGGTGGTCAAAACATATTTAAACTGCTGTCCTGTCTCCTGATCTCCCCCATGTTATTACTAACAGCTTCCTTTGTATTCCCCTAGGTCTAGCAGTTTACAATTCAATCAAAACATGCTAATGATGAAGAAATTTGGTCTTGCAAACATAAGCAGTTTCCCTTTGACTACTTTTAATCATATTTCCCTATCTTCACATTGGTTGGTAACAATGTAACATCACATCTTTGGGACACATGAGTTGGAAAGATCTCTTATTGGAATGGACCGTAGCCAGAGTGTATGTGTGTGCACAAACGTGTGTCTGAAAAGAGTGTGTGAGTCATATCCCCTCTACACTGCCCCCTGCAGGTCAACAACAAAGCCAACACAGTGACCAGTCCTAAAGACACTGGCCCTGCCCCTGCGCTGGTATAAGCACACAACTTCTTCGACACCCGCACCTTCATCCACAAAACCTTAACACCTCCCCAACTCACATCCACTGTAGAGGAGGAACAGGTTCACCCTTTTACACGGGTTCAGAGCATATAACGTTTGATCTCAGCCTTTGCTTGATAATATTTAAATTATTAACCAGATATATAAGACTAAAGAAAATGAGTGAAACAGATCAACTTTAGGCTATCCCTGAATGAAATTGTGTGTAAAAGCATGTCCCAGCTCCAGCATATTTGAGACAGCTAACTATAAACAAAAATCATAATTGAGAATGATGTGTTCATTTCTTCATATACAGTAGCAGAGCATGCATGGAGCATACATAACTTGGCCAGTTTGGATTTGCTGGATCTGTATATTGTTAATGCTGCTGAAACAATAAGCATTTACACACATTTGGTTTGGTCTTTGACTAGTGAAGTTTTAAATCTGTAGATAGGGAGAACCTCCACACACCCCCTCCTCTCTTCTTCTTTACACACCTACACCATGCATGTACTTCAGTGCTATGAGTTTTGCATTTGATTGTAAAAGTAGCAAGGGTGTGTTATGTTGGATTTGCTGCTCATATAGAGTAGTTTGTCTGTGCATGGCTGGCATGTGAGGATGTCGCCTCCTTAGGCTCATGATAATGCTACATTCCCAAGTGATTTGGCTGTCACTCATTGGCTTGTACATGGTGTCTGCTGACTGGCTACGTCAGGCCACATGGCTGTTGCTCTGCATGATGTCAAAGGCTTTCTGTTCTCCCATTTGCTATCAAGATGATTACGCATAAACACAGACATCTTTCTCTCTCTTTCTCTAATCCCTTTCTCTCTCCATCATCATGTACACACACACACACACACACACACACACACACACACACACACACACACACACACACACACACACACTCACAGGCTGCTGATATTAGTGTAATCAGGGTGAGTGATTAGAAGGACTAAGCTGGTCATCAGGATCGATTCCACAAAAGCCCAGACGTCTGATTACCAAGGCAGGCCATTGTAGCTGATAGAATGGAAAGACACAAAAAGACATTGAGCAATGTCAAGTCGGAAAGAGATAAAAGCATGAAGAAAGAAAAACAAGTGGGCACAGACAGTTGAAGATTTGATGTCAGATGCATTGTGATAAAATAGATAGATAAATAAATATATATATATATATATATATATATATATATATATAGATAGATAGATAGATAGATAGATAGATTCAATATCTGAAAACACACAAACACATTTCCTTCAACAGTTTCTGTGCAATCATATATTTTCTGTCCTTCTATAGTTATTTCTTCCCACAAGTTCTCTCATTTGTTTTCTTTAGGAACCACAGACAACTGTGATCCACAACCCCGTGGATGGAAATAAGGTATTACAATAAAACTACCATTTTCACTGTTAGTTGCATGATATCAAAGCTGTTTGCTCCCATACTTTAGGCCTTTTCATTTTTTTCAATTTCAATTAATAGCAGTAGCATCTCCCTCGACCAACTCTAAAAGCCGATATCTTGTACTGTATATATATAATCAACTGTTCCTGGTGGCCTAGCGGTTTAAGCCCCTTACCATGTAATCTGATTTAAACCCAGCTGGGGACTTTTGTTGCATGTCATCCCTCCTTCCTTGTCTCTTGTTTCCTGACAGTTGTACTGCAATAAAAAAATCTGAGTTGGCAAGAGCATTTAAAAAAAATCTTTTTACACTAATTGATATTACAAACATACATTGTACTATATCATTATCGAGGCATGCATTACATATACAAACTGTGTAGGTTGTCATTCTCCAGGAGTCCATTGAGAGTGCCAACACCACCATTGAGGATGAGGATGTAAAAGGTAGGGACATTTGTGTTTTTGTCTCATTACCTACTCACCCACGCTGTGAAGTTACAGTAACAGGTAACGGTCGGTCCTTCCAAATCAGACTGTTCATTCCTTTATAGGTTTTTTTCTCATTCTGTTTTGCAACACAGTTAAAATGCACACCAAGTTAACAACTGCAACCTCCCCCCTCCCTTTAGCTGTCAACTCCTCTTGCAAAATGTATCTGTCCTGCCCTCATGTGCATCCTTAAGTTTCTCCCATCTTATGTCTGAGGAAAAAGCATTTGCTTCTTCAGGTTTTTTTTGCATACCTTTTTATGCTTTCATTTAACTAAATGTCTCTCTTTTCTACTTTTTTCTTCCCCTTCTTATGTTTTGTTGAAAATATAAATTTTCTTATCCTGTCTTTGCTCATACATACATAAATACATATGTATGCCCTTATCTTTGTTATATCCCATACCAAACACGTGACACCCAATCATACACCCGTCCATGCAACCGCTGACAGCCGTTCGTCTGGGCAGCTTAGTGAGTGGTATCTTGAGCTCTAAGAGCCGTTCCTCACAGATGTCTGACTCAAGACAGACTCCTACCTCCTCAGTTCAGAGTAAGTCAGATTGATGGTCTGTTTTGTTCCCCTCCTGTTATCCAGTCATTAGTGAAGGAAAGTGATCTCTCCTTGTAAAGTGTCTTAAATCCTGTGTTCCTGATGAACAAAATAATTTCCTCGGCTTAGATAAGTGGGTGTTTGATACAGTTTATGGTGTGAGACCTTTCGTCCGTTTAATGCACTGACTATCCTTTCTCCAGTGAAATAAAACCTGTTTTTGGCCCCTAAATATCTGCTTGTTCCATCCGATTTATTCTTCTGTATTTGAATTGTAAGAAGATGCTCTTCTGCTGTATATTTGTGTCTTGTATACACAGATGCGCTTCTCACTTCTCTATACGTCCTCTGTTCTGACTTAACCAAACATTATGTCTCACACAGTAAAAAGCTGACTCACATACACAATCATGTACACACACAGTGTTGTAGCTTATGGCTGTGAAAGCAATGGCGGTGAAATACTGATTTATATTTGTCTTTACTTTTACTACTAACATGTCTTTTTGTTGCACAAATTAAGTAATTGTTTTAATATCCCCCAGCCTGCACCAATAACAATAAAGGTAATTGTCAGCATTACTTAGTTAAAACTACTTTTGTAGCAAATACTTGCATCTGAGCATTGGTTTGTCTTTGTTCATTTTGAGCTTTGTTGGTGAAAGGAATCATGTCATCTTGCATTTTCCTGCCTGATATCACTATTAGTCATGGGAGGCTTTCTTGTTGTTTTGTTACTCAGATATAAAATAACAAAAACATTTTTTTGAGTGCCTTCCATTACTAATAACTTTGAAATCCTGCTAATTCGTAGACTAGAACCCATTTGAAGCTGATTTGAAATCAGATTCGTCTGAAACACAGTAACTAGCCATTTTTACATCGGTTTGTGTAGTTGATGATGTTCTGTGATGTTGTGTTGTAGCTCGCAAACAGGAAATTATCAAAGTCACTGAGCAGTTGATTGAGTCTATCAACAATGGAGACTTTGAGTCCTATGCGTAAGTTTTTTTCTCTCTGAATTTGTACAGTAGGATCAAAATGGCTGATGATTAAATTACTGATGTCCTTTGCTGATTCTCTATTCTTTTTTGGTGTAACAGGAAGATTTGTGATCCTGGTCTAACTTCCTTTGAGCCTGAGGCCCTGGGCAACCTGGTGGAAGGACATGACTTCCATCGGTTTTACTTTGAGAATGGTAAACATTAATCATGACTTTTTTTTAGCAGCATCATCAGGGCAGCTGTATGTGGCCTGAAACTGTCACATTTTGCTAAATAGATAAATAAAATATCTAATTAGACAACCAACAGAATTGTTCAGTTAAGAAGGAATTTGTCACAATGTTTTCTCATGCTACTGTTGTCCAGAGAAGTTGAAATGTGTAATAGCCAGGGGTCTGGGGTTGCTCCAAAAGGTGCAAGTAGCCAGCTGGCTCTGCACCCAAACTAGATGCTGGAGTCTTAAACAAGAGAGATTTATAAACATGCTTGCTTACATTTGCATGATGTGTTGTATGATCTAATGCATCAGTTGTATGCTCTGAAGCACCATGAGGAAAACTTCTGTTTAATTGTCAGTGGATAGAACTTGTTTGCTCAATTTAATGTTGTGGCAAACCGTTACACTGCAAGACAAAATACCTAACTATCTTTATAGGAATCTGTTTCATTGCTTCCAATTAGTAGGGTTTAAACAATATAGAATGCAAAAAAATATATTGATATAAATATTTTGAAAATAAGGAAGATCCCCAACACACTGAAAGTTGTATTGAGCATGTTGTTTGTATGTAAGCGAGTGTCAGTGGTGCATTAGCGGGTATGGGGTAAATTGTTTGTTGTATATCAATATTTAGTCATCAGTTTACAGTTCATGTTTGCTGGTACACTACAAGGGCATGACTGCAGTTATGGACTAACCTTGGAGCAAAAAAATCACTAATGAATAATGACTGCTATAAATGGCAGAATGTCCTCAGTAATGGTAAAAATAGTTCAGATAAACCAGATATGTCCTAGAAACCTCAATCATTTGGCGAGCCTGTGCTTGTCCACTATCCAGCATCAACATATGGAGACTTTTAGTAACTCTTGTTTTCAGTTAGTATTCCTTCTAAGATGGGGTCAGGGTTTTGTTTTTGAACAATCATGCAGCTGTTTTAGAATTTCATAAACCCAAGGATGATATCCATTATATTTATTTAATGTGTTACTAAATGTGTTACTATTTTCTGTAATCAGCCATTTTGTCTCCCTTCCAGCCCTGTCCAAAGGGAACAAGCCAGTGCACACCATCCTCTTGAACCCACATGTGCACCTAATTGGGGAAAATGCAGCGTGTATTGCCTATATTCGACTGACCCAGTACATGGATACCAGCGGCATGCCCCGCACCATGCAGTCTGAGGAGACCCGTGTGTGGCACCGCCGCGATGGCAAGTGGCAGAACATCCACTTCCACCGTTCGGGCTCGCCCAGCATCCCCTCACAGTAAGAGACAGTAAGAAACACAGAAACCTTGATTAAAGGTATAGTAAGTGATGATAATCCAAGACACCTTTTGTGTAGCGAATATCTCCTCACGGTCACCTAGCGCTATATTTTCTGTGTGCGCTGAAAAAAATCCGGTGTTAATACACAGTCCTGGCTGTGTAAATGGAAAACAAACAGAAAGCAGTGCACGAGCCACAAAACACTATTCCAGCCAATCAGCAACAGTTAAAGGTAGGGGGCGAGGGGGGAGACAGCATGTGAATGTGTCGGCCGGCCAGTAGCTATCTGTCCGTGAATCTGAGGGGCGGAGCTTCTGAAGGAGGGATTGTAATTGTTTGGCAGTTGAGTTCAAATATCAACAATCTTTGCCTAGCATCGCTTACTGCACCTTTTAAAGGGAAACTAAACAGCAGCTAAAAATCTTGTTTTTGCTGACATCCAGTGATTAAACTTCTCACCTTGCTACAGTGTTGCAGGTATGCTCCAGGGTGTGGTAAGTACACTGTGACATCACTGTTGGCCGTGGTTACATGCGCTTTTCAGCCTGGTGTAGCTAACCAAAAGGGAATTGACAGGTTGCTAAGCTTTCCATTCTATCACGACATATAATACAGTTCACAATTATAATGGAAGCAGATTTACCACTCAAGATGTGTTGTAATTTCTGAACGCTTCTCATTTTTAGATGACAACCATAGCTTTTGTTGACAAAAAAATCTGTCATGTGCAGATTTTGTGGCTACTAAACTAACGCTAGCAATAATAATAAAACCTGGTTGTTGGCTGGAAAGACAAAAACTGTTTTTAGTGTTTCCACTTGAGTTTTTAAAAAGACAACCTTTAAAAGGGTCTTAAATATGCACTTGATGGGGAGGCCTCTAGCTCACCTGGCAGAGCACGCGCCCCATAGGCGTAGGCTCAGTCCTTGCCAGCGGCCCAGGTTAAAATCTGACCCAAGGCCCTTTGCTGCATGTCGTCCCCCCTCTCCCCATTTTACTGTCTCTCTTTAGCTATTCTACATAAAGGAAAAAAAGCCCTAATAAATAAATTTAAATAAAATGCACTTGATGGCTGCATACATGATATAATGCTTTTGCCATTGAAAGGCTAAAAGAAAAATTGACAGCAACCTTCAAACTCATGAGATACGGCGTTGGTACACCGCATCAACATTTCTGCCTTGTTACAGTTGCTTAGTAATGATTCTCCAATTGCTGTTTGGTGGAGTTTAGCAACAGTCAGCTGCAAAGATGGAGCATTTAAGAGCTTTGAGCATTTTTAAGACTGACACTGGCTGTAACTATCACATTAACTAATTTGACTACTGACCAGGAAAACGTTTGGTGGAGTTATGCTGAGGCCACCAAAAATGATCATGTATATGAATCATAAAGGTGTAAGTTGTCCTGCCCTAACAGTTGCGACAAGTGTGAGAGTAAGTGAGAGTCTTTATACACCCACACATTCCTGAAAAGAGGTATAATTAGGCAAAATAATTGATAACACCTGGGTGGGTCAACAATAGGTCTGTACGGACTATTCCCAGTGAGTAATACCAGTGAGCCAGCATGCACAATGTTATTGTGCCTGGGCCTTTTAGTGTTATTAATTAGACCTGTACATCCTGCTTTCCTGCTATTACATGTCCTAATATGTGAAGAAAAAGTCCACTGGTCTAACTGGTCAGGTTAACATTGTCATTGCTGTGTGGAACCTGTCAGTATATATTCACATGTATGTTCTCTATCTCTCTTTTATTGCAGTTAATGGAATATCAGCATGTGGTCAAAAAAAAAAAAATCAGCACATCGAGTAGGGCAGCCAACTAGCCAACCCATGACTGCTCTCTGACCTTCGACTCTTCTATAAGGACATGACATCGCAGGATACAAGTATTAATATATTTTACTGTTATGGCATTTTATCAATGGACATCATTCGAAACCACCACTGGGTGGCTGCACACCATATTTGGACATTTTTTTTTGTTTGTTTTTTAAGATGTTTTGGTATGCATTTTAAATATAAAATAGAGATGTTTTAAAATATACTACTGTAACCTATCCCAAACATTAGTTCTGTATTTTTATGTGTATTTATGTGTGCGCAATACAGATTTTGGAAGATTAGAATGTTAAAATTGAGCTTGCTTTAGTTTCTGGTGATGTATATACATTGTGATTGTTGATAAAAACAAACATTGAAATTGCTATTCTTGCTATCAAAGGAATTAAGAGTTTATGTAAAATCCAGTTTATGAGCTACATTTATGTTTGCTATGAGCTAAGTCATACTGTTTGAATTGTCCGATTTCAACCTATACTACTAATTTAAATGTGAAGAAAAGCAGAGCAGCTTACACTTTGCATCAAGATATGTTTGCCTTTATATCAGTGAAATAAGAACTAAGAGAATGTAGCATATATGTAATATATGAAAATTCAAGACTATTGTGTAGTGCATGGGGGAATATTGTAAGTAAGATCATATGAAACTATAATATCTTCTGTTTGATTTGTGAATCACTAACTTGTTTAGTTTTACGTTTGTTAATGTTATGCATCAGTCCTGTCCCAAATGTTTCTATTGTCCTCCAGTATCATGGAACTATTGTAAAAACAACAACACAGTTATGGTTGACATCCAGCGTAAATATCAAAACCTCATATCTAAGAGGAGGAAAAATAAACTCCTGGTTGCTGAAGCACCCCTTACGTTTTGTATAAAAATGAAAAGTAAACAAACTCATTTTTCATAATGTTTGTATTTGTATTGTATGACTGTATGTAGGGTTTCTGCTATTTTATTCTTGTCATTTCCAGTGTGTTACTTAACCAATTGCACAGACAAGGTGGAGATGATGAAGATGAAGCAAAGGCACTATAGCCTCTCTACCTTTAGTCAGGTTTAAGTGTTAACCTGACGGTTGGGCTAATATATCTGGAAGCATCGTAAAAGCATTGGATTGAAGAACGTTGCAGTTAGGCAAGAGGATGGTAAGACAGCAGTGAAGTCAAATGAGAGTTGGACTGTAATACATATTGAGATGTCTTCCTTGACGGTCAGTGCTTTTACCAGCAAGTGGCCTCCTTACCACTGCAGGACAATGCCAGTGTCTTCGTCATCCTTACTATTTGCTCTTTTCAATTGGTTGGTCTCTTCTTTTGTAAGGGGAAAATATGATAAACATTTCTTTTGATGAAACGTATGATGTCAATGCAACGCACCACTCCTTAAATGGTGTGAACCTTTTGCCAGCACGGCAATGGATGGCTTAACATGTTTAAGAAATAAATAAATCAGCTAGAAGGTGTGATAAAGAATACGTTTTAACTTGTTTGGTGTTGCTGGTTGATCATTGTTTTCCTAGTGCAGATGTGGATGGAAGATGCTGACGTGTGTCTTAGACTTATTAATTATTTTATGTATTTCTGTGATCTTTGCTCTATCCTAATACACTTTTTGATATACAGGCATGCTATATTAGCCCAAAAGGAGTTATATATATGTATATAAAATACAAGCCACACTGTGTATGTGTGCCATTCCCGCACTCTGCAGAACGCTTAACACACACACACACTAGCAGCTATAAACAGCTCCTTTAAACTTGCTTTGGCCTGAATAAGTTTGTGGTGCGGTGGAAGAAGTATTCAGATCCTTTACTTAAGTGAAATTACTAATACCACAGTGTGGAAATACTCTGTTACAGTAAAGTCCTGCATTGAAAATGTTACTTAAGTAAAAGTATATAAGTATAATCAGGAAAATGTACTTAAAGTATTAAATGTAAAAGTACTCAATGCAGAAAAAGCCTCACATTTTAGAAACTGGAAATGGTCAAAACAGTAATTATTTCAGCTGGACTTGTAGCCCAGTATATTGTTTAATTTATGATAACACATATTTTATAAACTACATGTGCTTTGTGTGCAAAAAATAATTTGTAAAGTAACTAGTAACGAAAGCTGTCAGATTAATGTAGTGGAGTAAAAAAATACAATATTTCTCTCTAAAATGTAGAGGAGTAGAAGTAGAAAGTGGCATGAAAAGAACAGACTCAAGTAAAGTACAAGTACCTCAAATTTGTACTTAACTACAGTACTTGAGTAAATGTACTTTGATACATTCCACCACTGGTGGTGGCAATAAGGTAAGTGCAGACAAATGTAGATTGCATACATGTCAAAATAAGGGCTACATACAAACATAGGCATACTGTAATTATGTATTTAAAGGCAGGTTAGTTGTAGGGGCAAAAACAGAGCAGGAGATTAATCCTAAAATTACAAGTATCAAAATGGTGGATTTCACCCTTGCCTGTGCATAAATGGCATATATCTATGTCTTCCCCCCCACTGACATTGCTGCTGCCTTGTCATATTAAGTGACATGTCACAAGCACCTGATTTGAGTGTTTTTATAAATGTGCTACATGCAACCTTATGGAATAGTTGACCCCGCTGGCTTGGAATTAAATTGATAATATGTTGGGTCCATCCATCCATCCATCTTCGTCCGCTTCGTCGCGGGGGTAGCAGCTCCAGCAGGGGACCCCAAACTTCCCTTTCCCGAGCCACATTAACCAGCTCAGACTGGGGGATCCCGAGGCGTTCCCAGGCCAGGTTGGAGATATAATCCCTCCACCTAGTCCTGGGTCTCCCCCGAGGCCTCCTCCCTGCTGGACGTGCCTGGAACACCTCCGTAGGGAGGCGCCCAGGGGGCATCCTTACCAGATGCCCGAACCACCTCAATATGTTGGGTCTTTTATTTAATTTTTTTTAGATTATTTGTTGGGCAAGGGACAGCTTAGACTTGAAAGGGGAGAGAGAGGGCCGCAGGTCAGAGTTGAAACCGTGGCCGCTGCGTCGAGGACTAAACCTCTTTATATGGCCGCGTGCTCTACCAGGTGAGCTACCCAGGCGCCCATATATTTGGTCTTTTATGTTTTAAAATTGTGACACTGCATAATGTAACCATAATTACTCAATTGTATAATTAAATCTGTCATATTTCCATATTGAATCTGGTGCTGAGATTCCTCCACTGTTGCACTACCTCTGAGGCCCAGCTGGGGGTAGCACCAGGTCGCACAGACGGTGTTGTAGTGTATGTTCAAGTGAGCAAATTAAATGAACGATATAATAAGATACAACACTATACATTTGTAGACTTTTATTCTCTATCAGCCATAGACACTGCAGCCATTTTGTTTTTGTCTTTTTGAATTTTGATACAGTAATACATGCCCTTATAGATATTTATATATGCATTGTATGTGTATATAACTGTCATCATCACAGAAAAGGGATGCTGATTCTTCAAATTAAAAGCATACCAGTCACAGTGAACTTCCACTAGTTTGCATTTTACACTTTTCTTAATCACAAAGTAAACAGTGATAGTGAAATAAATACATTACATGTTGTAGATACATACAGTAGCGATGCTCAGAGCTGTGAATAATGGTATGTTTAAGCTCTCAACCTGCCTCATTGCATGTGTGCCTGGTGTGTCATTATCTTGTATTTATCATCTGCCCCACCAAAATAAAACTTTCTCTGTGGCTGCGATATACTGTACCTCATATCATGTGCGCAAAAAGCATGGAGGGTCTCCCTTCTGACATTCAGGAGTTTGAATGTGGTTTGTGTAAAATAAATGTTTCATTTCTTCGCTGACAGAAACTGGCAGACACTTTTACTACACTCACAGACTCATTCACTCACAAACACACAGCACACAACTGCCAACACTCATTTAAAAGATTTAAAAGATAAGACTAATAGTCTAAACATTAAAATAAAGAACCCCCAATAGTAAAGAAATGGGAATGAGAGCTGAGCCCTGAGGGGAACACAATTAATTGGGAGGCAGTTTAGGACATTTCCCACTGTTCCAAGAACCCAAATCACCAGTACACCACTTCAACATATGCCATAGGACATATTGGACTCCTCAGAAGAAATACGTCTCAAAAGCCATTCCCACTCCATATTGTACGTTCTGTCAACCTGAACAAACTGGAACTTTCCTGCATATGGTCTGGGAGTGTGAACAGGTGCATGAGTTCTGGCATAAAACAACATCAATAATATCTGATATGATAGGATGTCTAATTCCTACTGACCCGATTGTTTTGTTACTTAATGACGACTCTAAATTACACCTGCCCGAGAGACAGAGGAAGATTTGGCTACCCCCCCCCCCCCCCACACACACACACACGCTTTGTATAAAACAGTGGTTAGCGTATTTTCTAGACATAGTTATGCTTGAGCTCTCTACAGCAAGGATTAACAAAGCCAAATCATCAACTATCAACCTATGGAAAAACGTAGCAGCACAAATATTAGACCTAATGACCTCAGCGCCACAAGAACTAGAGGAGAGTGACTAGGCAAGGTGTGATTTCTGTTTGTTTGTTTTGTTTTCCTCGAGACTGCAGAGGGTGGGAGAGGGTTTTTGTTCTTGTTCAATTTGTGTTTCTTTGTTCTGTGCACCATCTGATATTACCTGGCACATATTGTGGAATTTGTTCTGTATGTCTGAATGATAAATGGTGCTAATAAAAAATTAATCTAAAATTAAAATAAAGCAGAAACACCTGATCACCTTACTACAAATGTCATATGAGACAAGTGACTCTCAAACAGCTGTGATGATCTAATTCAGTAATGGCAAACAAAGATTCAATAAGTTATACTTACTAGTAAACAAAACTCAAAATCAAAAATAAACATCAAGTCATCTCCAGAAAACAGTTACTAATACCATCTCACTCACTTATTCACCATTCTTACAGTATGAGTCAACAGCAACAATGTAAGAGAAAAGCCCCTAAAAGTGAACAAAACTGATGTGCACCAACAACACCAAAACAAATTCCTTGTATGTGTTAAAAAACGTACTTGGCAATAAAACCCTTTCTGATTCTGATTCTGATTCTGACAAGGACAGAAAGACACATACAGAAGGGAAATAGAGGCAGAAGGGCAATCCATAGAACTACAAAGAGGATAAAGCTGGGATCATGATGACAAATGTTGATTAGTCATGCCTGCTCTACTTCACATGAGTGATTATTAATTCCTAGGTTACTGATGTCAGTAATGTCTAGATTATAGATAATATATAATTTCCAAAAACAGATTACACATAGCCTACACAAAACACAGTAGCAGCAGTTCGATTTAGTGTCGATACAGTCTGGTTTTCTCTGTGTGACATCTTGACCACATGAATCAAAAGAGCAGAGAGGCTAGTACAGTGAGTGAGACAGTTTTTAAGTAAGGAATATCTGAGAAACTGGTTGTGAGAGGCAGTGCAGTGTGAGAGATATTGTCTTTAAGTGCCTACTCAGAGAGTAGTACCAGTATGCAGTTTGCAGGTAAAGTGTTCTTTACCTTCAGGAGGTTTGTGAGTTAGTTAATGTGAATAGTATTTACCTGTTTTCTTTGTTGCTATACCACAGCGTCAAGACAAAAATAAAAAATATCAATTCGGACATGGGAAATAAAAATGAATCAGGAAAACAACAGAAGGCTTTCTTTGGTCACAAAAAGGCAAAACAACATCAGAACATGAAAAGAAAATCATGAATATATTATACCAGCCAGGAAAGAAAACAAATGAATGAACGAAAGGTCATCTTCCAGGACTTAAACAGGAAGACGGTGGTAGCTTTGAGGTGCTGTGGTGCACACTGGGATTGCATGTGGCTAATGCATAGGATTAGGGGGGACTTTAGCATTGACAGAGCCAGGGAGTGGGGGAGAGTGTTACACATTCTTCTACTCTTCCTCCTCCTCTTCTTCATCCTCATCGTCTTCCTTTTCTTCTTCGTAGTAGCGGTGAAAGAGTTGCTGGAGATGCTGCTGGAGGTCACGTGGTTTTGACCCTTTTCTGGGGTTGTCCACTTGTTCTAGAAGGACCTGTTTGCGCTGCCCAGCCTCCTTCACCACTGTTCGTCTATGTGTGCAACCTTTACGCATGTGGGCCCTGGAGAGGGAGCCATAAGGGAGGGTAAACAAACAGAGGAAGACAGCTCAGCATCGTTAAACAATGCACTTAAATCTCTGTAGAAAGTAAATTAAAGGGACAGATGTTGCTATACTTGCTATACTAAAAGATATGTTATAGGACAGAAACAAAACACCCACAAATTATATCATGCTTTGTAAATCCAGCATTCAATGGAGATCACATGCACAGCATAGCTACTTTATAACTGCATAAACCTAAATATTATGCTATAAAACACTTTAAACAGGCTAATGATCACATACAGATTCTCTGTGCGGCACATTCATGGCAATTACACATAAACTGACCCCCAACAAATAAAGATGGGTGAAAATATCAAAGAAAAAAAACAAAGTGTCCTTTTTTAAGGTGTTGGGTAACTATTGGCCAAGGTTCTCCATGTCTCTGGTCCTCTACAATTGGGATGAGATCTGCTGACATATTGCTGCTATATTAATGTTCTCAATGTCGAGTGAAAGAAAAAAGTTTTCCTTTGATTTGTGTACACCTGTTTGTACATCTGTCATTAACAGCCTGCCTTTGTGCTGCTTTTGCCTCCTGTTTATCTCCTTAATTATGTGGTATACTTGGCTAACTGACACCTACAGGATGTTTTCTCTGGCTTGTCGTCTCTGAGAGGCTTAAGGTGTCACAATACATAACAGTACCCAGTAAACACAAAACATAATGACAGAAATGGCATATATCTTACCTGTTTCACTGTATGTTATCATTCTTTGATTTATAAAGAATAAAACAATGTTACAGTATGTTACTTTATTAAGTGGTTAATGATAGCAACATTTGCAAACCTTAGTCAAAATTAGTTAAACTAATAAACCTACAGCAGGGCTGTCATTGTCAAACTTCACACTCACAAAATACAAGTAGCACACAATCAAGCTGGTGCACTCCTGCACTCACACACCTTCTGACCACAGTTCCATCTTCTCTGACAGTCTCTCTCTCTACCACATGAGGGAGCTCTGTTCTGTTAAAACCACTTATATAACCTAGTGCCTGTGGCATGAAATGGAAAAAAACTGTATTCACTTAATTTGAATAATTGAATTATGAAAATATAAACCAGAGACTTCATACCTTTCCAAATGCACATGGAATTACTTTCTACACAAGAGCTGTAGTTCAACACAATAATGGTGACGAGGTTATCAACAAACCTGTTTGAAGTCATCTTGGGCTGAGGGGAGGTCAGAAGCCAAAGACGGATCACCCCTGTGAGTCATTGTCCTTTCACCCTCCACCACTGCCGTCTGTTCTACGCGACTGATCTTACAACTTTCAGCTGTCTCCTGACTTGATGCTGAGAAACCCTCACATTCAGCAAATGTTACCTAAATCAGAAGAAAAAGGTTATTAGTTTGTTATTTAATGTATTTAATATGTCTTTTATATAATTCTACCAATATAAATGTCGACGTGTCTGGCATTTTCTGTTAACAAGAGATTTTGAAGACTATAATAATGAACACACACATATTATACAGTACACGCACCTCTGTGTGGTCTCCCTCACTCTTCAGTACAGTTCGCTTCACCACCTTAGAGTATCCATCTCCCTCTGCCATACTGATGGACCCCTGGGGAGCTCCTTCTAATGACACCTCTTCACTCTCCACACCATCCGCCGAAACACACTTGCGAATAATTTTACGTGTAACCTGAGGAAGATCATGCGTTTAAAGACCATTAGGTGGTGAAGTATGTGTATAAAGGAAAAGGCAACCATCCACATAATTAGTTGCAAACATTCCAGAAACAAATGTTGTCTCTCTCTGAATCACAAATTAGATTTGTTAAGCTTTACTGGCTGTTGTTACTTCCGGTTTAAATACTGCCATGTGATACATGCTTGAGAGCTTAGATAGGATCTTGCTTTACCTTTTTGACAACAATGTGTCCATTTTCATCCTTGTACTTTTCTTCCGTCACTGACTGAGTGGGGAGGTCAGGCATTTCATCAGCCTATAAAGGGAAACAAGACAAACAACAATAATCAGCAATACTAACTTGGGTCAGTGTAATGTTTGTGTTAAATTCTCCACTTCAAAAATAAAAAAGCAAACACTTTAGAGAAAAAACAGAACACGCAATGTAAATTTTAGGTAGTAATTCAGTGAGAGCATAGGGACTGTGGGATACAGGGAACAAACTTGCATTTGTCAAAAATAACAACAATGAAGTGCTCACAGCAGCATAATACACCTCCATGAGGTTCAGCCATCTATGCAAATCAAGTGGCAGTTTTTTTTATACACCCTAAATTAATCTTCAAACACCCATTTTTTCAACCATTTTAATGAGACTAAAGGTTGTTCGAAATTTTAACTTGACAGTGAAGGCCAAGCCCGGTTAAAGTTGCACTCGGGAAATCACATCCTCCATGCAAATTTAAAAAAACATCAATCATGCTAAATCAGATACCTGAATGACAACTCTCCTTCGCACTATTCTGGTGGTCAAAAATTCATCATCTGAACTTTCTGACATTGACCCGAGCTCTGCGGTGATCTCCTGACCAAGCAACAGAAATCCATTAGGATTAAGTAAATGACAATATATGAATGCTAGTCTGCAGCAAAGCAAGCAATAAGCAGAGTGATATGGTGCACCTTCTGTTGATTTTGAGAATTTTACAATTCATTTTGATATCTTATATGGGAAAGTACAACATGGCAGTCTGTAACTTGGAAAAAAAACGTTTGCAAAACCATGCTTACACTAAAAGCATTAATGTGCTTATTGCTGATGAAAAAACACATGACTCATGTCATTACTGTGAGTGATACAGCCGGTTACAGGCAGCACAATGGCATGCTGAGTTAGGACTGGTTAAATCTAAAATCAAAATAAAATAGGGGTTATGAGGATTTTTTTCAACCCATCCATGTCGCCAGAGGGTTAGCAGTCATTCCTTTCTGAAGCAAATATAGTATTTGGTTAAGCTCAGCTCCGGGAAAAAAGCTTGCAGGTCAGGGTGGTTTACCAAATCTCATCTTACCCTTGTCAGAGATTTGTCAGTATCATCAAATGCCCCAATGTCACAGACAGGAGGCGGTTGTGAAGACTCACACATGGTGAATTCTTCATCCGATGCTTCTGAATAGTGTAATAATTTTTCATTTTCTTCTTGTACATTATAAAGAGGCTCATGGACAAAAGGAGCATCCTCATAATCTTCACTTCCAGAGGACAACAGGACTCTTCGATTCCCCATTTCTAGTACTCTATGATGGCTAAGATGATCCTGGGGCTGATCTCCATTTGACCTAGTAGTTGTCTCAGGTTCATCAGGCTCAGTCTCTGAGAAATCTGATGCAGCCTGTATGCAGTCAAAGTAAGGCTCTGGGTCAGAGTATTCAAACGTTGGGCTGTCTACACCACTATGCACAACTTCTTTGTATTCTGGAGGCATGCGGGTATAGATGGTTGTGGTAGAAGAGATCTCTGAATACCCAGGTGGGATGCTGTACTCCTCATCAGAGGTTGATGAAGTCACCTCTGCTTTGGGTTTGACTGGAGTGGGCTGAGAGGCAAAACCCTCAGAGTCTCCTGAAGTAAGAGATTCTTCTGAATACCGTCCACTGGTCCTTGGCCTATCCTCATCTGAGGATGTCTCCAAGTTTCCTGGGGAGGGGTACGGCATCAGTTCATCAAAGCTAAAATGTCTTGCAGATGTAACTGTCTCCGGAGTCAAATCAGAAAGAGAAGAGAAATCTTCACTCTGAATGGCTTCAACAAAAGTTGCCTCCCATACATGTAGAGGTTGATCTTGGATACTTTCTGTTGATATTTCTTCTGTAGCTGATGTAGCTGATTCAAGTTCTTCTTGACTTTTAAGAAAGTCAGTTGTATAATCTCGCTCACAAAGATTAGCCACATGTTCCTCAGGTATCTTAGATGAACTCTTTGCAGCTACTTTGGGGGAAGACACTAAAGAAAATGAGCTGACCTGGAATATATTGACAGGAAGACCTGAGTTCAGTGGTTCCATCACTTCACATAATCTCTGGGAAGATTCTGGAGTTAGAAGGGACTCAGTAGGGGATACAGGACTATCTTTACGACAACCAAGGCTTGATGGTACACTTGTCTCAGAGGTTTTTGTTAAATCAGGAGTGTCTGAGATTAGTTTAGGTTCATTTTGAATGGATGTCTGGAAATGTGTATGCTCTGTGACTGCTACATCAGTGTGGTTAGTATCTTCTGCAAGCTGTACAACAGATAACACACCGACTCTCAGGGTATCAATATCTTCTGTATGGCATTGGTCTTCAGGTGAAAGGTCTTCAAACTCAATTTGTTCAACTTCAGGGCTTTCATCACTGAATTCTGACAAAATAGGGTCAAGTGTCTCTGGGCTAAATGCAAGTTTCATCTCCAGATCTGACAGCAGCTGTTCAAGCGGAGGGGACCCAGACTCTGGTTGTGTTGGAGTGGACTTTAAGGACATGAACATTTGGTCATTCGGACTTTCTTGAGCTATTTGACAGAGTGAGTCTGGGGTCGCTGAGCTTGGTTTAGCTAAGCCAGACTGTTCACTTTGCTTAGGGGAATGACAGCTTTTCATCTTTTTCTTGTGGTGAGCTACTTTGATTGGTCAGTGTGATTTTTAGATTGTGTTTTACTTAGGTCAAAGGTACCTGGAAGTGGTAATTCTAGTTTTTCAGTGGAAAGTGTGATTGAATCATGTGCCAAGGAGTGTGTCTCGTTTGGAAAGACCTGGCCCTGTCCTAAATGACCACTTATTTGTTTTGAAGATTCTGAAAGATTTGTCCTGGAAGATGCTGTTGATACCTGAAAGAAATGATACAATGGAGTGGGGAAAAAATTATAAATATGATGTGATTTCTTTTGCTGATGAAAGAAATAGTCAAATGAAGCATGCATTGGTCAATAACATACTCTGGTTTTATACATAAAAGCAGTGTCTCAAATGAGGAAATTCACTTACGCCCACTTGCGTTTAGGTCACTGCAGTAGTATTGTATGTTAATAACATTTATCTTATAGACCACATACAATTTTAAAACGCATTACATACATGTAATGACTAATTTGCTGCAAAATTAAGATATGTTTTTAAAAAAAGTCTTGATAATAGCAATGCTTGGAGATATTACATTGAGAACATCACTCACAACCCAATATCATTTTACACTAATAAAAACAGGGCACAAGTGAACTGAAGTGAAAATCAGGATTTGGAGTAACATGAAGGTGGACATGCATCATTTTACACTCATTGAAGTAAGTGTTCGCTGCCATGTCAGAATATAGGGCAAGAAGCACTGGCCTTCTGATGACAATGTTAAATCCACCAGTTTACAGTATTTGTCACAGTCAAATGCTACTACTATCCATTCCACTGCAGGTCTGCTCCATCTCCCAAATAATTCTGTTATTACAGTAATGATAACAGCCAACAGACCGCTTCATTAACATAACTAAACATTTTGAAAAGTATATTACATTATTATAAAAGGGTTGTTGTCTCCCCTACCTAGATATTTTAGATGACAGAATGTGGGAGAAGGGCAGTAGCAGGAGGCAGTGTCTAGCTATTGGCATGCAATTATGTCATCACATTTAATTTTTCAACTGAAATTAATTCTTAATTCAGCTTCTTTGGATATGGCTGTCACTAGGGCACCCATTACGGGTGGCAATGGAGTGGTATGTTCCTGTGATCTGTCTTAATGTTTGTTATTTAAACAGTGGGATTCTGTGCATAACAGACAGTACATGCATCTAGCTGTGGCAAGTACATTGGTTGGTTTAAATTTGTATGGCTGTTAAGCGAAGATCTAAATAGTGCTATCCAACTGATTGCAACTACAGTAGATTGTAAACTTAGAAAAAATAAAGAAATGTCTGGCACCTAAGATATAATTAAGCTTAAATCAGTCCGGTCAGGCAGTTAAAAGGAATCACAAAGTCCATTGGTTAGCTCTTTACCTATGTAACATATGAGACTGTTCATACCAGGACAAGAAGCTCATGTCACTAAGTATAGGTCACTCTGTAATTTTCATTAGTTGCGCGTCACTGAAAGATCTTTTTTCTGCTTGAATGCAAACATGCCACAGCAAGACAGTGAAGCCTCTGGGCATTATTAGTAAAAGCTTGAGGCAAGAGTTCTACATTCACACTTTATGTATTGCCATATTTATTACTCTTGAAAGCAACACTGCATTCATTGCTGAGCAAGAGCTTGTGCTGTCTTACCAACACCAAGGAACTTTTGCCCTCGTCCTCGCTCAAGGATTTTCTTTTCATGTTCTTGGAAAAAGAATCTTGGGCTTGTGTCATCTTTAATTGTGATTCAGGGTTTGACTGTTTGTTTGTGCACAAGTGATCTTCCTTTCACAGATTTTCTGTCTTTGCTTGAGTTTGTTCATGGAAAGCCTCTTCCAGCCAGACAGCATGATGACATTCAAAATGCTGTTCTACAGATGGCATGTGACTCAACTCAGTGCAAAACTAGCTAATCCTGTGTGATCCGGCATGATCTAGTTTAGGTTTTTTGCTGTCTAGGGAGGAGGCTTGACAAAAAAGACAGGTCATTTGTGTTTGAGGAGGAAGCTATGGGTCCTGACTCAACTGTTCCAGTTGGTGGAATCAGCATTTCAGAATTTGAATCTGTTACTGTAAGATCAAGTACCGTTGAGTGGGATACTGAGTAATACTGTAATGGTTCCTGTAATGGAGTCTGGCATTATGCTTTAAAAATGACAAGATTTGGCTGGAATATGTGGCTCTCCCATGCTGACTGTTATAGCTTCACAAGCCATCTCAGATAATTTATCACTGCATCTTCAAATAAATTAACTTTATCACAGACATACTTTCCTTCATAGACTGGATCACATATGTGTGCCATTCACCTCCCTGAGACTGGCTACAAGTCTGTTTTCTACGGCCACAATCTTATCTGGCAGACTTTGCCCACATGGCAGCTGGTTTAAAATGTCATCTAAATCTCTTATGGAGTAAATAATTTGAGGGGTGGATGGTCTTAACTCAGATAGCCAGTAGTCAAGGAAAGACTGTGTACTCATTATCTGATGGCATATTGCTGAAGGACTTAAATTACTAGACTAAAATTCAATGTCAAATACAATAGTATCAGGAGAATCTGGTCGGATCTCAACAAACAAAGTACCCAGACATTAATCAGTACAATCTCTCTCTCACCATGCAAGACTATTTTTCTAGGTGTACCACTGACCATGCAACACTATTTTTCTAGGGTAGATTTAAAGGATCTTATTTCACAACAAGAACATTTTCCCTTATAGACTGGATCATACAAATGCGACATTAAGTTGTTAACAAAAGGCTTGAGTTGTACACTGCATTGATGAGTATATATTGTGGAGTCTGATGATATGGATTCCGTAGGGTCTAGTTTGAGTTTAGTCACTTTTTTCTGTGACTCATGTACTGAAGAAGAGGTTTCAGCAGATAATGGATTGATTTCAGAAAAAAAGTAGTTGAGGGAGGATGTATTTCCATCACACATCACACGTTTTTCAAGTCTAATACTTCGCACAGCATCTGCATATGTGAGAGGTATTGCAAGAGAAAGCAGATGACATGCAGGTGCAGTTACGCTGGTCAGTTTAGCATCAACTGGTGGTTTTGGCGAATCTGGTCTGTGGTCATTAAACAGTTCCTCGACACAAAACCCTGAATACTCAACATCTGACAGTGTTGAAAGAGGTGATACTGGTCTACTTTCAGAGTATTGTAAATAATAGTTACAATGTTGACACTTCAATTGGCCAAATGTCATGCGAGGAGACAAAGAATGCTGCTCAACGGATGCCACAGATTCTGGGGAGGATGCTCTAAAGTCTGCTAACCATTCCTGCAGAAGAGAAAAGTCAAACTCGGAAGACAGATTCCGGGGACAACGCCTTGCTGCTTAATAACTTATCAAGTTCAAAGTCTGATAAAACTGACTGAGGGGACTCTGATCTGGTCTCGTCAAACAGTGTCTCCAGACACAAATCAGTACCTTCCCAGTCTGAAAATGTTGATTGTGGTGTAAACGACCTATGTCTTGATAATTCAACATTGTGAGTGATATAGGGAGATCCGAACTGAGGAACAGTTGAGTCAGGAGAGAGGACCCTATGTTCTATATCAGACACCACCGACTCTGGAGAATGTGGTCTGGTGACCCAGTCTTCTATGGAGGAGTGAGTGCACTCCTTGTCTGAGGACAAATAGGTATAAACTGAAATGGTTCGCACACCAACAAAGCGTCTGCTTGTCTTTCATGTGTTATTCCCCGCACAACATCTGCATATGTAAGAGGTCTTGCAGTGAACAATGGTTGGGATGCAGTTACAGTTACGCTTGTGTGTTTAGCATCAACCCGTAAAGTAAGTGAATCTGGCGAATCTGGTCTGTTGTCCCCAAACAATTCCTCGAGACAAAAATCTGAATACTCAACATCTGACAGTGTTGAAAGAGGTGATACTGGTCTACTTTCAGAGTATTGTAAATAATAGTTACAATGTTGACACTTCATTTGGCCAAATGTCATGCGAGGAGACAAAGAATGCTGCTCAACTGATTCCACAGATTCTGGGGAGGATGCTCTAAAGTGTGCCAAAAATGCAGACTTTGGAGAATCCTGTCCAGTTTCATCCAATGTATTTTCAACATATATATCATTATACAATTTTCCTAAAAAGGTATTCAACATATGGGTCTGTGGCCTTAATTTGTTGAAGCCATCTTTAAGTAGTGTACAATTGCACTCTCTGTTTTCAGTCTTAAAAAATTAATTTTCGGTGCTGGACGTTGGCGCTATGTTACTTGGAAACTCTAAAATGTATTTTGGTCTCTCCACCAAGTCAAAGACCATTGGTTTCATTGTTGGTAGTTGTTTGAACATGTGACAGGTTTCTACAGATTGTTTTTTATATTTGTGATCTGCGCTTGAGTTTCTTTTGGATGATTCTTTCACCCAATATGAATTCATGGAATCTTGCATATCTTTGTGTTGTGAGTTTTTTTGTCTTATGTTTGTTAAATTATCATCTGACTGACCTTGTGATGGTATGTAATCAGAGGATTGTGGTTTCAACTTAGAAAACCAGTAATCAAGGAAAGATTGACTACTTTCCGTCTGTGGTTTTGGTGCTTCAGATGACTGTTCTGTTTGACTTGAACAGCATAAATCTACTCCACTATGGATACTTTTGACATCATCATGTGTAAGATATTTTGCAGCTGAAACAGCAGTTGTAAACAGAGGTGTCCTTTCTTCAGCTCTTACATGCCATGTCAATCGATTTGGTGCATCTGTGCTTTTTTCATCCCACCATTTATCAAGAGGTGATAGAGCATTTATATAATATTGCAAATGATCTGAGGCTACCAAGTCTGGTGTCAAAGGGCTACCCTGACCTAGTTCTTCGTCGCAGACTGTAGTGTGAGGAGCTGACGTAAGTGGTAAGGGTGGATTTCCTCCTGAATATAGTAAGTAATAATCACAATATTGATTCATAAGTTGGGCACGTATAGGTTCTGAGAGCATAAGTTCAAGAAATGAGAAACTGCACTGAGAAGTCTGTGATTCTGGCGAGGATGGTCGGCAATGACATTCGATATATGATGTCACAGGTGAGATTGCCCTGAATTCTTCCTTTATCTGTACACCGTCAGTTACAGGTGGAATACATTTAGGTACTTGAGAGTGAGGTGACAGTGGCCTATACTTATTCCAAGATTCAAAGAACTCAGAACAAAATGAGTGTGAAATTACAGCAGTGGAAAAATCTTTCAAACCAAACAGTGATGCACATTTATATGTGTTTGATTGATTGGGGTGTAATTCATCTTCAGTTAAATTAATTGTAACATCTGGTGAACTAAATGCATCAGACCTTGGAGAGTGTGCCTGGCTGCCATCCAATATACTGGAAAAGTCAGCAGAAAAGACCTTTTTCCCCCCCAACAAAGAGTCTGGTGACATTGCCCTATAGTCACCAATTGACATTACCGATTCAGGGGACGACAGTCTAGCTATGGGGTCATTTAATATCCATGCCTCTGCAGGGAATATATCCCTTTCATTAACAGGTGAAAATGAGCCACACTGCTTATCAGATGTTAAAGAATCAGGGGTCAAAGGGCTGTACTCTATACAAGTGAAAGGTAATGTCACATCTTGCTCAGGTGACTGCAGTGCAAGATGGGTAATATCAGTTAAGTCACAAGCCATGTGAGCAGGGTCACTCGTTGTCAAACTTTGTGGCAAATTGGTCTTTGGTACCTTCATTTTGAATTGTTTCACCATGCTGTACTTAGCTGTTGCAATTATGGGTTCAACTAAATCATCAATGAAGGGCATGTTTTCTGGATCTGAATCACTGTACACTTGGGGTTTTGTATTTTCTTCTTTACTTGACTTAAAGGGTTTTAAGCCTGTCTCCACACATGAAACATGTGGGATCTTGTCATGACCAGACATTACTTGGGCTGGGACCTCACCAGTACACTTCTGAGAGAGCCTGCTTTTTTGAGCAACATCTTCAGTCATGGCCAGAGTTGCTTGTTGGTCCTTTGGTGGCAAGGCTAACAGGCTAAGGTCAGAAATTCTTCTGCTACTGGTTTTAGCTCGCTCTGTATGCAGTGGTTCATAGCTAAACTCATCACAAAGCTCACTGAAGTCAGTCTCAGCTTGGTCTGACTCTGATAGGCACAAACCAAAGTCTCTGATAGATATAGATGATGGTAACTTCAGGATTTTAGGTGATTGCCCTTGTTCATCTTCACCACCACACTGCTTCAATGGTAACGCTGGGCTGGAGTCGTCTTTGACTTGGCATTGTGTGCCACCTTGGAAAGGCCTAGAAGAATGAACTTCAACACTGCAGCAATCTTGCTGGTCTTTCACTCTGGGGGCATAACCCTGAGTTGCTTTGCTCCCCAGTGCTGCTTCTTTTAAAGTGGGAAGCAAACTTACTTGCTCATCTGAGTTGTCGTAACTTGTAGGTTCTTGTGTAATTACATCTTCAGAGATCCACAGGTTAGGGTTCAATTCACTGTAATACAAAAAGAAGGCTAGGTCAAAAATATGACTGCATGAATGTGATATGTCAAAGCCTTAATTTAACAAGTCTAAAGGGCAACATCCACAAACAATGGACACAGGGCAAATACCTGCACCCTCCTTACATCAGGATATGACACTGTTATATTTCTCAGCCTCAACATGCTGGGAAATATTGCGCTCCCTTAAAACAGCAGTTTTGACTAGACTACTTTTTTATCTTTTTATGCCTATATGGCGTGTCCGGTGTGTGCAATGGGTGTCTGTTGAACTGTGTCAAATGATATGGCATTACGTTACGCTGCTGATATGTGTTGCAGATTCAAGAATCATTTCAAATAAATCATTTACTGTGGGATCTCAAGTTCCTCCAACAGGTCTCCATGCATGCTCTCTGAGTGTGTGTGTCCAACAGGCTCTGCCCAGGAAGGAATATCCAGTAGGGAAGCAACTGAGAGGTCCTCTTCAGAAACAGCTGGGGGTGGTCTGCGGTCTGACTCCACCCTTCTCACGACTCTGGGGCTGTCTGCATCCTCTTGCACTGAAGATAGGGCTACAGACACTAAAAAACACAGTCGTGATAAATAAGAGTGCTAGCAAAAACATGAATATCGCCTGGTGTTAGATAGATACTTGAAACTGGTTGCTGAATTGAGTGTTTGTTTTGGTGTTACTACCTTCACTGTGATCCAGAGTCTTCTCTATCTCTGCATAAGTTCTAGATGTTTGCTCTTGAACTGACTTGTTCATCTGGGTTTCAATAAGATGGACGATGTCCATGCGGTTGATCTTGGTTAGTCTCTTAATCATACAGTCCTCTGTTGAAGGATTTAACAACCATTAAAAGAAGGTTAAAAAGCATTCATTTGACACAACAAAGAAATGATTTAAAAATTGCAAATGTAAGATTACATTGAATCTACAGTATGAATACAGGCCTACCATACACTAATTATTTGATAGATTAAAAACCAAAGTTAAAATAGATTCATTGCACAGGCTGTGTTCAAGCAATTGGTTGGAGTGCAAATGGATTAGCAATGTTTACAGGATTTAAAGTACTGTATTGACAAATACTAGTAAAATGTCAGTTGAAATCTGTCAGACCAAGTACCATGTACCTGTGGCATGTTTGCCTTCACGCTCAACCCAGCGCTGCAGCAAGGCATGGCTCTGCTCTTGGAGGGAATTGGGATTCTCTGTTCTCACTAATTGGATATCGTTCTCACTGAATTCCAGTTCTCTTGCCAGTTCTAGAGTGATGGGTAACAAAACAAGGGATGAAAATGTAAAAAAACACATTTTTTATATATTTTTTGCTGCTAGAACATTGATATAGTTTCAGCTATTCCCTCAGTTCAGCTAACAAATACATCAATTCCATTTCAAACAAAATACTTGCAAAATAATTGCATTATTTTACAGCTTACCAGTCCAGCTGAAGCCAAGAAGATCTGCAATGATAGCTAATGTCTCCTCTTTCCTGTCAGCATCATCCTGCCAATCCACTAAAAAATGCCGTCATAGCCAAACATAAAATTTTAATATCATGGTCAACAATTCAAGGTGTAGAAAACCATTACCTAGATATATCAAAGTAAAGCTTTTTTCACATTGCAGGTACCAGTCATGTAAAATATACTTTGTAGGTATAGATCGAAAATGTTATTCTTGAGGATTCTGTTTTTGGGCTGTAATACTCTGAAATTAAATGTGGGTCTGTGATGTTGACATGGATGATGACATGAAGGTGGGATTTGTCACACTGAAGAGGAGCTGAGTTGTTAACAGACTATGATTATTTGGTCACAATTAGCACATCATGTTTTTAATCATTAGTGTAAACAATGATATTAATGTGCTGATTAAGCGATGTGGATGCTAATATTAGTAAAGCTGTATATTAGTAGTACAGATACCAATACAATAGTGGAAGTCTGCATTAAAATTGTTAAAGATATTACTTCTTTAACAACATGGCCATCCAATCTTGAGATTGCATATACACAGATGGAAAAATAACTTACCAACATGCAAAACACCACACACACACACACACACACACACACACACACACACACACACACACACACACACACACACACACACAAACATACACACGCACACACACACACACACACACACACACACACACACACACACACACACACACACACACACACACACACACAAAAACACAATGCAAGATGGGACAAGACAAATCACAACACAAAAGAAAAACACAAAAACTAATGGTGACATTATGTTCTAGGAATAGGAAAAGGGTCTTGCTGCCGAGGAGAAGAGATAGGAAAGCAAAAGCTCATGTAGGTCTGGCCATACCTGGCGTACATTCTGGAGTTGGCTCATCGACGATTCTCTGCATCTGAGTTTCCACCGTGTCATCCCAGGCAGGCCTGGATTCAAATACATCCTCTATCCCAGAAGATGGTTGCACACCTGGCAACGGGTTGCCTTCAGAATCAGAACTGTGTGAGGCTGGGATGTCATATGTGAAGATAACAGAGTCTGGACTTCTGTGACTAGCGCTGCTTATATCATCAGCATCCAAAGAAGACCTAACAGATGTTTTGGTTGTCTTAGAGAGTTGGATATCATTCCTTTGGGGAGAGGAGAAGGATATTGATTGAGTTGTTGGTTTCTGTTGCACCATGACAGGAAGTTTGGAGGGGGAAAGGTTGGATTCATCAGTGGGTTGACTACTGTCAGAATAACTCCTGCTGGCTTTATTATAGGCTTTACTTCTATCACTATTGGCCTCAGATCTAGTCCTACGATCCAAATTTGAGCTTTTTTCTGCTTTTCTTTGAACCCGATCAAGCTCAGATTTCTGTGAGTCTTTCATGGTTATATCCAAAGGTGGGGGTGCATCCTGATGATATGCTGGGATGCCAGCCTCTGCAGCTGAAATGGACATCTCTATAACTGAGCACTGGTCTTCTTCATCTTCATCCTCCTCATCATCAGGAGAGGAGTCTGAGGAATCATGGCTCTGCTCTGAGTATGCTGAATGGGCAACTGTGGATGTGTCTGATTGAAGGTCAGCTATAGTAGAGTCTAGACAGCCTAGACCAAGGCTTTCAAGGTTTCCAACCTCACTTTGAGTGTTGGTTAGTCTCTCCAAAACACTGGGGGAACCAAGCTGTACCTCTACGGAGCTGCCAAGATCAGCTTCAGAAAGTGGCTTTTCACTCTCTGATATGTCACTTAAGGGTTTGGTGAGAGTTCTGGGTTTGGGAGTAGGAATTGTGTCATTTGCACCCTGAGGTAGATATGATTTGGGGATCTCTTGAAGGGTTGTATCTGTAATATAATCATTTTTCTCTAAAGTTAAAGACTTTGCTTGACCTTCCCCAGTCTCCTCTGGTACAACTTCATCAACTGGATGTTCCCCTATATGAAAAAATGCATATCCTTCCCCTTCATCAAAACTTCTTCTTGTCATATCAATAGCTCCCCCTCTGGTCATTTCAAAAAGCTTCCCCTCTTGAAACTGAAATGGATCAGGGGTTCTTTCATCACCTGGTGTTCGAACAGGTGATTTATCAGTTGTTTTTCTGTTCTCTGCAGGACAAAGATTTATCTGTTCTTCAGCCTCAAACTGTGCATTGAGGACTACATCATTTTCACCCTCAAACCCTGGAATAACATATTCTAGTTCTTTAGTGCACACTATAGCCTGAGGTTTGCTAACAGAATCTGAACCATCTATCAGTGATGACTCAACTTCTTTGTCATCATCTGAATGGTGCTCATCTGTCACACAGCTGGAAAAATGTGTGTCAGTGACTGAGGACCGTTCACCTTCTACAGCTTCTTCTGCCAACAGTGCCAGAGACTCCTCACTTTCTGAACACAATGAGCCATCAACTGATTGAGTAGTTTTGTGTTGTGACTTGATTTCCACCTTCTCCTTAATGCTCACACTAATATCTGTTGCCTCACTAAGTGTGTGAGTGCTTTCTATCACACATTTTTCAAATTTCTTCTCTAGTGTATCTTGTGAGGAAGTCTGTATAACTGGGCCAAATTTTAGATCTAGTTCACCATCTCTGAGATCGCCTGTCTCTGATTTGTCTCTCTTCATTTTAGCCTCCTGTTCCATCTCCTCAAATGTTTTGATCTTTGCAGCCATTTTAAACATCTCCTCCTCTGGAGTTAATTGTTTATTGGTAACATCATCTTTACTATCATCTGCATCAAGAGAGTCTTGTCTTATGAGCATGTGAAGATTCTCATTGTCACATATTTTGGTGTCAGAATACATATTGCCATCAATTACTGTCTTTGCTGAGCAGGAATGTATGTCCTCCTTTATCTTAATTCTCATTTGGTTAAACTCAGAGTTGTTTTCTTGCTCTTCATGCTCACTTTCATCCCTGTAAATATGTTTGTCATAAGAATAACATGCTTTTAGCTGGGAGGCATAATCCTCGTACACAGCTGTCTTGGCTGGCATGTTAAATTCTGTGTCCTTTGATTGGGTCGGACTTCCTTCAAGAGAATCTGGACTAGGGGATTCTCCAGTAGGGCTTGGCTCAATTGAATCAGGGGATTTGTTTGAAGATCTATCCTCCATGAGAGGACTTGACTCTAGCGAGTCTTGATGACATGGCTCTTTAGCTGGGTCAAAAACCACATTGTTTAGGTTCTCCAAATTGGTTGGTCGTTGCGATGTGTCAGAACTACTTGGTAGCAAAAATGTGTGTGTCTTAAGAATTGAATGAGCAGCAACTACATCAACATCTTTATGATCATTGTAACAGTCATCCACTGTTACATATGACTTTGTAATGCTCACCACCCCTTCAGTAGAGTCATTAAAATGTGACGCTGCACATGGTGAGGTTCTATCCTCACCCTCGTTAGATGAGCAACTCTTGGGTCCATCTTCATGGGAACATGTCTGCCATCCACTCTCCAAATCTCCCTTTTTATTGAGGTCCACAAACTCTAAATGTGTATCTTCTAGTGTCATTTGATGTTCAGGGGAGAATGTAAGAGTTTCTCTCTTAGTATCTTTTGTTAATATAACTTCTTTGAAGCTGTCATTGAGTACCTCCTCTTTTGGGTGGCCTTGTATCACTACTGGCTTTTCCTTTAAATATTGACTTAAGTCAGTACTGAGCAGTGACAACATGCCTGTCATGTCCCTCTCAGTTGCAGACTGTTGTTGTGTCTTTCTCTCGATGCAAACTTCTTGGAATGGTGTCTCCAATACAGAACTTGGTGACAATTCTGTGACTCCAACTACGTCAACCTGTATGTGGTCATTTGCCTCTACACCAATCTTATCTTCCAAATTACTGCTTGTCTGAATAACTTGTTTGTAGCTCTCATGGACTAGATCCTCTTCTGGGTGACCTTGTATTGCCACTGGCCTTTCCTCAAGATGTTGGTCCAAGTCACTACTGAGAAGTGACAACATTCCTGACATATCCCTCTCCGTAGCAGACTGTTGATGTTGTTGTTGTGTCTTTCTCTCAATGCAAATTTCTTGGAATGGTGTCTCCAATACAGAACTTGGTGACAATTCTGTAACTCCAACTATGTCTGTCTGCATGTGTTCATTTGCCTCTACACCTATCTTATCTTCCAAATTACTACTTGTCAGAATAACTTGTTTGTAGCTCTCATGGACTAGATCCTCTTCTGGGTGGCTTTGTATTGCCACTGGCTTTTCCTTTAAGTACTGATTTAAGTCAGAACTGAGCAGTGTCAACATTTCTGACATATCCCTTTCAGTTGCAGACTGTTGTTGTTGCTGCTGCTGCATCTTTCTCTCAATGCAAACTTCTTGGAATGGTGTCTCCAATACAGAACTTGGTGAAAATTCTGTGATTTCAACTACGTCGGTCTGTATGTGGTCGTTTGCGTTTACACTTATCTTATCCTCCAAATTACTGCTTGTCAAAATAACTTCTTTGTAGCTCTCATGGACTAGATCCTCTTCTGGGTGGCATTGTATTGCCACTGGCTTTTCCTCAAGATATTGGTCCAAGTCACTACTGAGAAGTGACAACATGCCTGACATATCCCTCTCAGTTGCAGACTGTTGATGTTGTTGTTGTGTCTTTCTCTCAATGCAAACTTCTTGGAATGGTGTCTCCAATACAGAACTTGGTGACAATTCTGTAACTCCAACTACGTCTGTGTGCATGTGTTCATTTGCCTCTACACCTATCTTATCTTCCAAATTACTACTTGTCAGAATAACTTGTTTGTAGCTCTCATGGACAAGATCCTCTTCTGGGTGGCTTTGTATTGCCACTGGCTTTTCCTTTAAGTACTGATTTAAGTCAGAACTGAGCAGTGTCAACATTCCTGACATATCCCTTTCAGTTGCAGACTGTTGTTGTTGCTGCTGCTGCATCTTTCTCTCAATGCAAACTTCTTGGAATGGTGTCTCCAATACAGAACTTGGTGAAAATTCTGTGATTTCAACTACGTCGGTCTGTATGTGGTCGTTTGCGTTTACACTTATCTTATCCTCCAAATTACTGCTTGTCAAAATAACTTCTTTGTAGCTCTCATGGACTAGATCCTCTTCTGGGTGGCATTGTATTGCCACTGGCTTTTCCTCAAGATATTGGTCCAAGTCACTACTGAGAAGTGACAACATGCCTGACATATCCCTCTCAGTTGCAGACTGTTGATGTTGTTGTTGTTGTTGTTGTTGTTTCTTTCTCTCAATGCAAACTTCTTGGAATGGTGTCTCCAATACAGAACTTGGTGACAATTCTGTGATTCCAACTATGTTAGTCTGCATGTGTTCATTTGCCTCTACATCTATCTTATCATCTGAATTACTACTTGTCAAAATAACTTGTTTGTAGCTCTCATTGACTAGAGCCTCTTCTTCTGGGTGGCATTGTATTGTCACTGGCTTTTCCTCGAGATATTGGTCCAAGTCACTACTGAGAAGTGACAACATGCCTGACATATCCCTCTCAGTTGTAGACTGTTCTTGGTGTGTCTTTCTCTCGATGCAAACTTCTTGGAATGATGTCTCCAATACAGTACTTGGTTTAAGTTCTTTGAGTTCAACCACAGCAGTCTGTTCATGTGTCTCTCCACTTATATTATCCTCCACACCAGTACAAGCTATTTGCATTTTATCACATATTGTATTTGTTTGCTCCTCACTCCAGGATTTTCGCATTTTGGTGAGAGTAACTTGTTCAAATTTCTTCTGGATAACGTCCTCTTCTGGAGACCTACATTTTACTGGCCTGTCCTCAAGGTACTTGTCTAAGTCACTGTTAAGCAGTGAAAGCATCCCTGACATCTCCTTTACTTTTGTAGACGGCTGATATAAAGCCTTTCTCTCTACCCACTCTTCCTTCATTGGGATTTCTTCAGTCAGTGTTGCATGGGTTTCTTTAATTTCCCTTGCCATTTCTTCACCTCTCCTTGTGACCTTATGTTTCACTGTATCACAATCAGTTTCTCGTATTGTGCCATCCACTGTCACTCCTTTATTTTCATAAGTGAAAGATGTGAACATTTCAAATTTCTCCTGCACATCATCCTCTTCTATTGGTTGACTAGCCACAGACATCGCCTCTGGATACTGATCCAAGTCATTGTTCATAACTGACAACATAGCTGACGTATCTTTTACTTCTTTACATTCACTCTTTACTTCTTCACCTGCCCATATAATTGAATGTTCTCCCATTGGTGCTTGATATATTTCTTGTTTTGTGCCATCCACTGTTGCTCCTTTATTTCCATCAGTGACAAATGCAAGAATTTCTTTATCTTTGTCCTTTCTTAAAATTGTTTGTTCAAATTTATCCTGAACAAAATCCTCTCCTGGTGGCTGACATGCCACAGGCCTGGCTTTTAGACACTGATCTAAGTCACTGTTCATTAAGGACAACATTCCTGACATATCTTTTACTGTAGTGGATGCCTGGCTAGATGTGTTCCTTTCAATGTGGACTTCTTGAAGTTGTGGCTCATCGATTTTGACCTCTGTTACTTCAGTGTCAGTTTGTGTAAAGAATATTTTGCTTTCACAATCAATTGTTGTGTTATCTTTGCTTGCTCCATGAAGCCTCTTCTCCTGTGAAGTTTTGATGTATGTTTCTTTGCTCTTAGTGGAGTAAGTAAGAATTTCATTGGTTATTTTATGTGTCGCTGCAAGTCCTTCATGATTCTCGCTCTCCCCTGAGCTGGAACAAAGGGTCCTAATATCAACACTAGTGTTCGGGGATTCAGCCATACCTTCATGCTGGGGACTCTCAGGACTTAGATCGTCATCTTTCATTTGATTCTCGATAAGAGAAACACCTTCCCCGAAATAACTTTTCACACAGGGACTTGAGATGGATGCTGGATTTGTATCAGAATCAGCCAAGGTTTCCTCCTCAAGTGCCTCCAGCTGATCACTTACATCTTCAGCTGTTGATGTCTGCTTGAAAAGCTGGTACTCTGGACTTTCTTCCAGCTCAGCCTTTATATCAGCACTGAAGTCCTCAGAATGTCTGCGATCAGGACTGATCTGTGAATCTTCAGATAAACTCCTACCAGTGCTTATGACTGGTTCTCCTAACTGCATCCTGCCCTGGCTCTTCCCTGACAACTCTGGCTCTTCTCTCTCAGGGCTAACCCTTCCATCATCAAACTGATCATCAATTTCTACTGTCTCTCCAAAATAAGCAATATCTGAAATTAGCTGTAATTCCTCAGAGTTATCTCTCCTTAAGCATACTGTTTGTGCCTCAATCTCCAATTTTCCACATATGTCCACATCACTTTGGGGATGGAAAATTGTGATATTCTGTATTTGGGTTTGTAATTTTTGCTCCTGTGTGGGACTGTCTTCACTCGTCTGAATCTCGTCAGGACATATCGATTTAGATGTCAGTGTTGGAATAGAAGATGAAGCAATGGCTTTGTATTCACCCAGGTCAGCTTTACTTTTCGAAGGGTCTTGCCCATTCTGGAATGCTTTCATCAGCTCCTTAACAGACATAGTCTCTTTCTCTAACAACTCTGATGCTCTTGTCTGTGGGATAACGCTTCCATCGTCACATTGAATTGTATCAGCAAATTTTACTGTCTTTCCAAAAGAAGCAGTATCTAAAATTAACTTTGATTCCTCAGAGTAATCTCTGTTTGAGCTTACTGGTTGATTCTCTAAGTCTGTTTTGTCATATTTCTTGACAACACTCTGTTGATGGAAAGTATTGAGGCTCTGAGTTTGGGTTTTTGATTTTGGCTCCTGAATAGGACTTTGTTCAGTCCTTTGTATTTCAGAATCTCCTGATTCAGATGTCAATGTTAAAATGCAAGAAGCCACAGCTTTATGTTCATAAAGCCCAGCTTTAGTTTTTGAGGGATCATGCCCAATCTGGAAAGCTTTCATTAGCTCCTTAACAGACATAGTCTCCTTCTCGGGCAGCTCTGGTGCTTCTCTCTGTGGGCTAATGCTTCCATCGTCACACTGAACTGCATCAGCAAATTTAACTGTCTTTCCAAAAGAAGCACTATCTGAAACAAACTGTGATTCCTCAGAGTTATCTCTAATTAAGCTTACTGGTTGATCCTCTAAGTCTGTTGTGTAACATTTCTTGACATCACTCTGTTGGTGGAAAATTGTGAGATTTTGAGTTTGGGTTTGTGATTTTTGCTCCTGTGTAGCATCTTGTTCAGTCATCTGTATCTCTTCAGAATCGCCTGATTCAGACATCAATGTTGAAATGCAAGAAGTCACAACTTTGTGATCAAAAGGCCCTGCTTTGGTTTTTGAGGGATCATGCCCAGTCTGGAATGTTTTCATCAGCTCCTTCACAGACATAGTCTCCTTCTCTGACAACTCTGATGCCTCTCGACGTGGGCTAACACTTCCATCGTCACATCGAATTGTATCAGCAAATTTTACTGTCTTTCCAAAAGAAGTACTATGTGAAATTAACTGTGATTCCTCAGAGTTATCTTTAATAAAGCTTACAGTTGGATCCTTTATGTCTGTTTTGTCCCATTGCTTGATATCACTCTCTTGATAGAAAGTTGTGAGTCTCTGAGTTTGGGTTTGTGATTTCGGCTCCTCCATAGGACTTTGTTCTGTCCTCTGTATCTGATTAGAATCTTCTGATTCAAATATCAATGTTGAGATACAAGAAGAAGCCACTGCTTTGTGCTCAAAAAGTCCAGCTTTATTTTTCGAAGGGTCTTGTCCAGTCTGAAATGCATTCATCAGTTCCTTAACAGACATAGTCTCCTCTAATCTCTCAGTCTGAGATCTGGGGGATTTAGGGGACTTGGGAACTCTGGGAAGTTCTGGCATGTCTGCCTCATTTTTCCTTGTGGCGATAGAAGATTTTGACTGAGGAATTAGTTCCTGGGTATTTTTTTGCACCTCCTCCTCTTCGAATTTGTTCTGTAAAGCTTTAACTCTGTCCTTTATAGATCCTATTGGTGTCTCAACCACTGATGGAGAAGCTGGAGGATCCTTATCTGTGGAGGGTACAAGGGCACTTTCCTTAAGAACAACATTGCCATCTAACGACTCCTCAGAGCTCATCCTTTCCAGCTCACCCTCAGAGCTGCTACACCCAGAACGTTCTCTATCTCTAAGTTTCTTCCTAATAGGTTTCTTGATATCTGGGGGGCGCCGTCTGCCGTCACGCTTTACAATAACCTGTTCAAATCTATCTTGGACAAGGTCTTCTAGAGAACCACTTGTCACTACAGGTCTCTGTTCCAGGTATTGGTCCATGTCGATGCTAAGGTGTGAGACCAGGCCTGTCATGTCTCTGACCTCTATGGCAGACCTACTTGAAGTCTTCCCCTGAATGCAAACCTCCTGTAAGACGGGCTCTTCGACAGGCGGATTCTTCATTTCAGCAGTCTTAGTCTCATAGAGTGAACCCCATATCTCTTTTTTAGCATCATCTTGTTGCACATTCTGTCTAATATCATTTATGCCACCTCTTTGAATCCCTCCAACCTTTTCCAGCCTGTCTTTGAACATAATGGCCAAAGGCTCTTTTTCCTCCAACCCTCTTGCTCCAGCTCTCTCTGCATATATTAAGTGCTCCATTTGCTCTGCATTCAAAATAGACATTTTGACATCCGACATGTCTGAGAGAAGGTCCGGGCTTGCAAGTGTTGCTGGGTCAAGAGGTTGGTTAGTTCTCAGGGAGAATGTCTCAGTTGATTCAGACTCATCATCTTCAATTAAAAAAGTTTGATAACAAAAAGGGTAAAGAACATAAGGGACAAATTAAGTGGGAAAGAGAGACATCAGAAAGCTGTGATCAAGACAATGCCATCAAAATCCATCTTCTGTTCACAGAGTAAGGAGAAGAATGACAGGGCAGAGGATAAGGAAGTCTTGAAAAGAAGACCAAAAAGAAGATGACAAAGTGATCCAGAAGAGTTTGAAGGGAAGAAGAGCAGCAACAGCATAAGCAAAGCCAGGAGGAGTAACCAAACAGGTAGAATATGGACGAGAATAATATCAATCTTATATGTTTGACTACATATTCAGAAAACTTACACAGAACATAAAAAAGAACCAAAGGGAACAAAGAAATCTACATATGGAACAAATGGACAGGAAGGAAGGATAATAACAGAACTTCTCAAGATTGTTGCTGACATGAAGAGTCATGTCTGCCAACAAATTAATGTTTTAAAACATAGAAAACATAATAAACTGAATACAAAAATGAATAGGGTTTTTAGTAAGAAGAGGTGTGAAGTAAGTAATTAATGTCAATCAAAAAACCCTAACCCTAACCCTTTTGGGTCTGATTTAAAGTTGTACAATACTAAGAATTTATAAGCAATGTAAAGTAATGAACTTATTCACTTAACTTTGAAAAATGGCATAATATTGTAGAGTAAAATACTTACATTTTCTAAATTTATGAAAAAATGTGCATTTCTTGTGGTGTCACATATCATTAAAGGTTAAAATTTGTAAATTATGTTATTCAGAAATGTACTGTTTTGTGACCTTATAGGACTATTAGTTCAAATACAGCAAAAAAGTAGTGATGTAAAATAATTATGTAAAAATGTGAATGGGGATTTGATTTATAGTGCAACTCAATGAATGAATGAAAGCAACTCAGAAAGGTTGGTAAATGAAAGTCAAAGTAAAAAAAGAGATTCATACAAAATGAGTGACAATTATAAAACATAAACCAGCAATAAATCTACACAATTTAACAAAGAACAAACTAATTATGTTGTTTGTCAATTATTTCTGTACAGAACAACATCTGTGTTTTCAGCATGTCACTGGTAAAAATGTTTGATGAATGTGACAAGATGAAAGAATCGGTCAAAATGAATACTTTTTATACTTTATATTATTACCACAAAACATAATTCTCAAGATAAGATGAAATTCTAACACAAATACCTTGGAAATCAAAGCAATTTTGAGTGCATTTGAATAAAAGGTATTATTTTGACCTTCATTTATGATTAATAAAAAAAAAAGCTCATACAGAAAATGGATAAAACTTTGTAATAACCATCATAAATAAATAGTTAATTAATAGTTAGTTAAACTTTAGGTAATACAGTCATGTGAACAAATTAGGACACCCATGCTAAAGTTGACTAAGAAGAGGAATAAAAAAGTCATCTTTAGGAAACTGATTTTAATGCCTTAATTAAAAAAATGAGGGAAAATCTAATCTTTAAGGACACCAATTTTCTTTGTGAATGAATAATGTATCGTAAATAAATAAATGTTCTTCCTTAAAATACAGGGAGCATAAGTAAGTACACCCCTATGTTAAATTCCCATAGAGGCAGGCAGATTTTTATTTTTAAAGGCCAGTTATTTCATGGATCCAGGATACTATGCATCCTGATAAAGGCCTTTGGAATTAAAATAGGCCCACATCATCACATACCCTTCACCATACCTAGAGATTGGCATGGTTTTATTTCAGTTAGCCTAATAGCTGGTTTGATTTGCATTGAGAGATGATTTTATGGAAAGTACCCCATGCCAATCTCTAGGTATGGTGAAGGGTATGTGATGATGTGGCGCTATTTTAATTCCAAAGGCCAAGGGAACTTTATCAGGATGCATAGTATCCTGGATCTGTGAAATAACTGGCCTTTAAAAATAAAAATCTGCCTGCCTCTATGGGAATTTAACATAGGGGTGTACTTACTTATGCCCCCTGTATTTTAAGGAAAAACATTTATTTATTTACAATACATTGATCATTCACAAAGAAAATTGGTGTCCTTAAAGATTGGATTTTTCCTCATTTTTTTTAATTAAGGCATTAAGATCAATTTCCAAAAGATGATTTTTTTAATTCCTCTTTTTAGTCAACTTTAGCATGGGTGTCCTAATATTTTCACATGACTGTAGTTATGTTGCTAAATTATAGCATTACTATTAATTTGCTAACTATTAATTATCATTTCTTTGTTTGTTAACAGTAAAATAACTGTGAACTTAAATTTGATTTACTATCAATTACCATTTATTCCTGATGGTTATTATAAAGTTTTACCAGAAAGGGTAATGGGAGGGAGAAAGTCAGTGGGGTTTGGAATGAGGGGAAGGCAGAGTATATCAGCCATAGCATAGCTGCCAATAACAAACATGTTACATGTACAGGTTAGTAGAGCAAAATAAAAGAGCGAGGTTAATCCAAAATGGAAAGTAGCATATATCAATCAGTGCATCTTGCAGCACATACAGATGTTCATATTTGTAAACTAATACTTTACAACCTTTATGACCAGTAACCTTATGTTAATCAAGTGAAGTGACTCTAATTTACTCTGTTGTACTGGAAAAATAAATATACAATATATACTTAATTTATATATAAATTATACTATATTTGCACCCTCAGTACGAACACCAATGATTGAAAATGGATTGTAAAATGTCTAAAATGCATGCATATACAAAACAACAGAGCTCAGCTTACATTTCTTGTCACTCCTCTCACTCTGCAAGATAAATAAAAAAAGCATAGTTAGTTACAAACTAATTATGATATTGTTCTATACAGTACTGTATCAAGCAAATTTTGTTCACCTCATCATCTGCATCTTGGTCTGAATCAGACTCCTAAAGAGAATCATAAAACAGAGAGAAGGCAAACAATGTAGTTACTGCAACTAAAAATAACGTCCTATTGTTAAACAAATACAAACTAAGATGTATTCAAACTAACCTTTGAGTATGTTGGTAGAGTGATGTTAAGGTTGCAGATAGCATTGTGGTTAAGAGCACGATATGTGCGTGGTTCTTTGGTGAAGGACAAGCGACCACATGGCTCCTGTGCTGTGTCTCTGATCTGTTCATTAATTAAAACAACAATTTAGTCTATTGATTACATATATTTGTATATACACATATCTTCATTTCTAAATCTCTGAGTAAATAAGTAAATATTTTAGACATTTTTTATCCAATGTGTGGTCATACTTTGATGAAGAGGGCCAGTCTGTTCTCTTTGAAGGCAAAAAAGCTGAACACATGGTGCTGTCCACTCTTGGTTAGAGGCACCAGGTTTCCAAAGCAGTCAGCAAATATGGGTTTTCCCTCCAGCACCTGTGTGTGGATATGGGAGCCATTTTCATGATAAAAAAAAACAATTATGTATTCAAATCTTAAAAAACAGTGTTCTCAGAATGTTTAAAGGACACAAACTATATTAATAAAAACCAGTTGGTAGGCGGTATCTGCACTAACCTCTTTCTGTGTCCCTTAAGATACCCACCAACTTCACTCTTCACTACACTTTTCCCATAATCCTCTTCTTTCCTTCTTTACACCTCTAAAATGTGGCTACATACTAATTCAGCATTACTTCTCTCATTTCTATGCTCACTCCCCTTTAGATGAACCCATTCTCATACATTTATTCCCCATCATCACACTGCACCTCAACATCTCGGCTACGGGCAACTTCAGTGAAGTTCTCTTGTTGCTCTAGGGTCTTGTCCATCTTGTCGTCCGTCATGCAAAAACAGCGCAGACGGGCCTCAATGGGGTCAAGTGTCTTAGCAAAAATGACAAACTTGGCCATGTATGGAACACAGATGATCTCTCTGTACAGCTGAGAGCCAAAACTAACAGACTCCTGGATCTGTCTGCAGTCTATCAGCCAGAACCTAGGAGTATGAATGGCACATTTAGTTGAATCACCTACATAAAGAAAAGGAGTATATTAAAGTGTTACGCGTCTATGTGAAGGTCATTTGACTCCACAAAGACAAAACAAAAATGTAGGAAGAATTTACCTCGCTGACACGTTTGTAGTGAAGGACACACATTGGTTAACAAAGGTGAGAGGCGTGGAGCCAGTAATGTCCTCCCATTGGGCAGGAGTAGTTCCACCTGAAACACAGACCCATGATTTTTTTACCCATCCTGTCATGGCTGTTCACTCTTTTTTTGTATTTATAGAAAAGAAAAATTATGACAGGATTTCACGATCCAAGCATGCATTGATGGAGTATTTATTTTGACTAGTCTACATTACCACAATTAGCTAGTGGTAGCTGATAATGCACTGTGATGTGTTCATTTTTATTTTATTGTTTGCTAATTGATTATTCAAATTACTTACCTGTAATGCTGCAAAGCAAACGTAAGGTGGGGGTCTCCCCACTGTACACTCCACTTGACCCGTCACTATTGGAGCTCTTGGGAATAGGGATTGTCATGGTGATTGGTTTGTGGAACTTCCTCCTTCTTGGCTCCAATGTGACAATTGAGCTGAATGTGGCTTTGTTACCAAGAACCTTTCTTAACACCTCAACATCAATGGGCTGAGCCTGGGACAAAGTACAAAATGTATCAACATAACTTTATTAGTTGCTATAACTTTGAACATTTGATTCATGTCTGGCCAAGAAATGCACTATACGTACCTGTAGCCCAACTCTAATCTTCTTGGTGAGGGCTCCTTCAGGGAAGACAGCCTGGACCTGGGGCACAAGAGTGCTACTGAGGACCCCGCCCTCTGGTCCAATCAAATGACTGTCCTGCTTTATGCGTGATACCACCGCAAAATACTGTGGAAAGTCTCGGGTGATGATGCGGCATATTCTTTTCTTTTCAAGCTCCTCTGGGGAATCAAGTTCTGTGAAGATCAAAAATATTTAGCATAAATACCATAGCAGCAGTCAATTGTGTGAAGTTTGGAGAATGACATTTCAGGTGTGCGATTACTTCAGTTTCTCCTTTATCCATTTCCCTACTTTCTGCTTCCCATTATTATCCCATCAGTGTAATCTAAATGGTGAGTCTGGCCTGCTTCACTACATTGGCCTGTATTAAGGCTTACTTTGATCATATTAGGGATCTAAGTTTCTGTGCTGTTGGTTTTCATGCATTGTTTTCATAAAAAATGCTGTGATGTAAAATATCAAACCCTATCACCAACCCTTGGTTAGCTTATCACAGTTAGGATCTAGCTAGATCTAGTTAGGATCCCTTACTTTCATCCATGCCGTTAAGTATCTGGTTCAGTTCCTCTTCAGTGAAGTCACAGTGGTGTTCCCTCCAGCTCTCTCCTGTCTCACTTCTCAAGATCACTAGCTCTCGCTCTGTTCCCCGCAGGGCTGCAAAATGGGGGATCTCCACAATCACAGGCCTAAAAGGGTGACAAGGTAAAGTCAAACACAAATTGAAATTAAAAGTACATTTGTGGTAACAGTTTGACAGAGCTGGTTTCATCAGAGATAATATGATGTTTGGGTTGATTTATGCAAGTAAAGAAACAAACAAAACAAATAGGAAGATTCAAATTTGTGTGTAAAAACATCAGCTGCATTACATGCCTAGTAGAACAAACATATTCATGAAAAAGTCATTTGAAAAATATTTAAACAAAAAGAGAAAATCCATTCCACATCAGGAGCAGAATCTACGAGAAACAAGTCTGGGGATTGGTACTATAGACTGAGGAAAGCATGGGGATAACGCAACAACACAAGACAACAGGTCGGGTGGTTTCAGACAAAGGCTTGCACTTTTATAGTACCAAGAAAAAGGAAGTAACAAAATAAAAAACAAAAAAGCGATACTCATAAATATCTTATGGAAAACTCAAAAAAATCTCAGGTGGACACAGTGGAAAAATATGGGTGAGTATGTGATCACTTCCAGAATGGTAGGGTGTCCCCCAACCATAGTCCTACCCGAGGAACTTGGTTCCTGGAGGACCCAGCTGCAGGATGCGACTGACCAGGCTCTCACCCTCATTTAGAGGGGGTGGAGCTGTGGGAAGGTGGAGCTTACTGATCCATGCGCAGCACAGAGAGGGAATGAAGAAGAACATATGAACACACCACACAACAGTGTAAACACACTCACACAAGACAATACACGCACACAAACTCAAACACACACTTACCCCAGGAACTGGGCTCCAGTGGGTCCCACTTCAATGATGCGACCAGCCAGCCCCTCACCCTCCACCATAGGGGGCATAGAGGCCAGACGGTGTCTCTTCACCAGCCTGCATGTCACCCGCGTGGGTGCAGAACACTTTCTTGGTGGCACAATGATTCGCAGGCCATTGTGACGGCAACCACGCATGGCCCCGCCCCTGGCATCTACCATGAAGCTGACCAGGAAGCTGAAGAAGAGGGTCAAGAGGATGTCAAATAAAGTGTTTTTTAAGATTAATGGTTAATAAATGCAATACCTCGGCACAGAGGATAAATCTGTTGACTATGAGCCTCCATGCAGACAATATTATAGTAAGAAGGAACCATTTTAATGACCCCATTCAGTACTGATATAACAACAAGCATATCTCAGCAGATACAAATAATTTCATTTCATTTCATTCTAGCCTCTTTCCAGTTTCATTCCACTCAAAATGTAATTTGCAAGCCAGGCAAGCAAGAGGAGGGCATTGATCAAGATTATTTCTGGATAATCTTGTATGTCAGGGAGCAAATAGGTATTAAATATTAACAAGTAATACGTTCTTACAGTAATACTCAAGGTTTCTGTATATGAAAAGTTAGCACATATTAACATAAATATGTCTATAGTCAAACTGTTGTTGCTGTTTTTGGAATTTGATCAGATGCTCAAGATTAAAGGAGTCAGATCTGCATCAAGAATAAAAAACTTGATTGAGACATCTCTAGTAAACAAAACCTGGACATGTAAAGTCATGCATTATGAAATCATGCGGACAGATAGTATGGTAATGAGAAGATAATTTAATAGTGAATGAGAAAAAAAAGTACGGGCACAGAGGAGAGAAGAACAAGAGAGTAGCAAAAACAAAGAATAAAGAGTATCACCTGCTGTTGTCATGGTCTAGGCACGGAGAGGAACGGCTAGAAGCAGAATACAACAATACACACATACACACACACACACACACACACACACACACACGCACACACACACAATCACAATCACAATCGCAAACACAGCCAACACAAGAGAGTGCACAAAGAGGCAACAAGGCAATGAACAAAAAGAGAAAAAGAATAGGTAAAAATGTGAGAAAAACCTGACCAGAGACAGAAAAAGACACAGCAGCAAAGATAAAAGAATAAAAATAGAGAAAACCTGGACGCGAAGGAGTGAAAAATTAAAATTGATTTAGACGTGACTCATACACTCCTGATAGTAAACAAAAGCATGTAAAAGATGGCGTCTCCATTTCAAGAATAAATACACATCTTTAGTGTCACTTTTACACCAGGGAACGGTGTGAATGTGTGTGTGTGTGTGTGTGTGTGTATACCCAGAATGTAGCAGACTGGAGGATAACACCACATTATCAAGGTGCTCAGCACCCCAGCTCAGACGGAACGAGTCCTTATCGTGCTCTCTAGACAGTGCTGACACCTACAGACCAAGAAACAGGCCAGTTGGAGTCACAAAAGCCTAAACCAACAAAATGACAACCATACCCTATTTGTATGCTTTGTCCTCACCTGGTGGCTTGTAAGCATGTCTTCGATGAGAACTCCCTCTCTCTGATGGAAACTTTGGTGAATGGGAGTGTGCTGCGACCTGTTGTGAAAAAGCAGGTTGGATTTTCTGAGTGTCTTTATATGTTACTGCCTGGTTGTGTGTTTGCATCATGGCAGGTCGGTCAACGGCAGTGGATGACAGTATGAGCAATGTGTCATCACCTGCTTTACACCTGTGCTGTCATTTGTTACGTTTTTGTTAAGTGTGAGAATATACTGTATGTATTGACCTGTCCAGGTTGTGGCTCATGTAGCTGAAGCCGTCCAGGTAGTGTCCTGGCAGAGAGTCATCTCCCAGCTCTCTGAGATCTTCCGCTCTCAGGTACTCTCCTCCATCACCTGTCATAGTGTCCTCACCTGGGAAACAAAGGTTTGCCATTTGATATATTGCAAAGAAAGAAAGATTAATCTTTTTGAGAAACTAAAATTGTCCACCTGGCCAGGAAGTTTTGGATCTTTTATGACTGTACTGTATTTATTCAAACATGTCCACAGTCCTGCTGCTTGTATTTTCCATCTCAGCTCAGGTCATTGAACTATTTTAAAACTTCCAGTCTCGGGAGGGGAGGGTGGGGGTTGAACTTGAGATCATTTTCTCCTTGCTTAGTTTTGCATTTTTCACTCATCAGAACACACCATACTTACTTTACACCATGCATGAGAGCCCTATAGGAGGACTCACAAAATGCATCTGCAATTTGCGAGGGACAATCATTTGTGAAACATGACGCTGCCACCATTTGCGATCTACGTCTGAGCAGTGCTCGCAGATTGCTTTTGTGAAACGGTTCACTGGTTCTGAAGACTTGACAACCTTGTTGAAAATAGATTTTTGTATGTCACCATAACTTAGTCAGTTCATTCCTCAATTATCTATATTTGTAAATGTCATGCTCATATCAACAGCCCCACACATTTTATACAGTTAGTTTCCACCATTGCATTAAAACCAGTCAATTCTGATTACACCCAATAAACAACGAGATGTTAGATCATGGAAAGGCCATCTTATCTAAAATCAGGTATATCAACCGCACAACAACAAATATCAGCCATATACAGACTCTCTAGAGGCAGGCTCTCTGGGGATCGGATTTTGGAGTAAAAGGCTAGAGACAAAATTCATTGTTTTAGCAAAAAGTAAATGCATTACTGAACACTACCAATATGTCACACTGATTGGTCACAAGAACACAAATAAAGTCCACACCAAGCTGGCAGAGCAGGGCATACATTTTGCAGTATCTTCCAGCTCCACAGACATCTCAGATAATGGCTCGTCTTCCAACCTCAAAGCTATGAAACATACAGCTTTAAGACCCACGGCTACATCACCCACAATACACAGCTCTTTATGACTACTGAACAACGGAAAAGAGAGCTAGCACGTGTTGTCCAAGGTCAGTTTTGAGTTATAGTATCCGTAGCCTAAAAAACGCCGACAGTACAGTACACAGTAAGTTCTTTGTTTTTTGCTTTCTCTGTTTAAAGTAACTCACCTTCTTCATCAGACACATCAAGGATCTCAGTCATGGTCTCAGGAACATTGAGCTTGTGTTTCTCTGTGACCGTCTGATGCCCCCATTCACAGTCATGGACAAACAACCAAATTAGAGAAAAGTTCATTAGGTTTTCTGGAAAATTTAGGACAAAACATCCTGAGTCTTGAGGTACCACAAGCTTACCGTTGTGGTAGTGATGACCTCCTCAGTGACAACTTTCAGTGTGTCCACTACAGAGATGTAACCCAGACGTCTGGCAATAGACAGAGCAGTGTTTCCATTCTAACAGGAAGACAGAGATAGTGTTAATGTGACAAAAAAAAACTTACTTTCTTTCTTTTCTTTTAAAAAAAACATTGCTTATTAATGAGAAGAGAGTAAATCATTTGTTTTCTTCTTACCACTGTAGTAGCATTGGGATTGGCACCATGTTGTAGCAACATATTGATTATATGTGTATTCCCTTGTTGTGCTGCCTGGTGAAGGGGTGTATATCCATTCTGTAGAACAAAATATTTTATATATCTAAATTAACACAGACTTAAACTGTATTATGTCTTGTGCTTAATTTTGCAGTTTAAATTGATCAGCGTTTCTTCACATAGGAAAGTTTGACATTTGAATTCTACCTTGGTTTTGGCGTTGACGCTGGCACCTTGCTGTAACAGGAAGTTCACCATCTTGGCATTGCCATAGTGACATGCCACTATGAGAGGGGTGTATCCGAGCTGGAGCGTAGAGAGAATGAGGAGTTGATACAGAGAGATTTTCTTTTCCAGTTGTGTCTGCTTTGTTTTACTTGTTTGTGAAGAAGCTGTGTATAGCAACATAGATCAACGCCCTCTGAATGATGTAGATGCATGATGTAGACATCACCATACTTGTATAAAGACAGCAGGTGGCACATATGCTGAATATGTGTTACGATTTGTGATTTAGTGAGATTGTTGCGAGTAGTGAGATTCCTCACATTTAAAGTAAAACGCAATCTCTTGCGGTGAATACACATAAAATACGATGCATAATACACCGGGGGATTCCCATTAATTAGCCAGCGGGTGTAATTCCAAGATGTTCTACTGTAGGACTTCAACATAGAAATTAAAAACAAATCTTTGTCTTCACTTCCATAAATTCACATCATTGGTGACTAGTTTGTGTCTGTGTATGCCTTTTAGTGTGTTTGTGTGTACATTAATGTGTGTGTACCTTAGTTTGCTGATCCAAGTTGGCATCATGCTTGGCCACTACTTCTGCTGCATTGACTCTGTCTTCTTGGGCTGCGAGATGCAGAGGCGTCAGTCCGGTCTGTAACATACAGAGCACAGTGTTGTCTTAGTGTTGTGTGTCTGTCTGTGTGTGTAACTACTTAGGTGAAACACTTGATTTGCAAACTATACATGTTATTGGTATGTGGGACACTACAGAAAAAACCTGTAACTCAATCCCTTTTGTATAGGGTGACCAGACATCCCCGGAAACTGGGGACTGTCCCCGGTTTCGGTGACCTGTCCCTGGCTGGAGCTGTCCCCGGAAATGTCCCCGGTTTTCACTGTGACTGACCCAAAATTAGAATGAAAGAAAGAAAACATTGACCAAACGTATAGTCATGCACCCTACACACGCAGGCTCAGCCAGAGCAAGCGCTGCTCAGAGATTTTCTAGAATGCCCATATTTTACGATGCTAAAATTACTGTTTATTTACATGGTAGTACATACTCTGGTGGGTTTAGCGAATGCAATTTCGCGGACTTTTTATAGTTAAAAAAAAGATCTTACTCTTTAACAGAAAGGTCGACCTACATAGAAATCCTTTCCATAATGTTATCAGACACTTAGAATATTAATCTGAGCCTGTCAATGGCAAAACGAGCACTTTTATGAACGTGAATACAAGCTGAACAATTGTCCTATTAACTTACTGTACATTGTAGCTTGTTTCGCCGTGGACTGCAGCGCTCTCGTTTAATACTGGACCAATGTCAAAGAAAAATATTTCCTCAATAGTTTTAATTGTATCCGATACTCAATGAGCTGTTGCAGAAACAAGCCCAAAGTGAAGCAATAAAGCAAAAGCTGTCAGATAAATGTAGTGCAGTAAACATTACAACATTTCCCTCTGAGGTGTAGTGGAGTACGTAAGTATGAAGTAGTAGCAGGGGCGATTCTAGGATCAGACCTTTAGGGGGGCTCAGCCCCTAATGAGAATGTGACACGGATACAGTGCATGCAAAAGTGTTAACCCCCTTGCTGTGACAAATGGTTTGCGAGAAAATTTACATTGAACTTACATGAAATGTTATCATATTTGCATTCTGCATAAATCTCTGCACACCATTACTCTCTGTGAAATATCTCACAAACTCGTCACTCAACACATGCATCGGTACAACGAGCGGTACCCAGGTAATCCGGTTTTGAAATTGCAACAACATTTCTACATGGTCTACAACTTTGGGCACAAATCATAATGTATTCTCATGTAAACTATTTATGTCAGCACAGACATTTTTGTAAATTGCTTAGCCAGTGTATCCCACCATAATGGTTATTATATTGCCAGATTCCAGACAATCCCACTTACTTATATATATCCCACTTACAAATATAAATATATATTTCTACTGGTATGCTTTCTAGTGACATCAATGCAAAAATATGAAGAAAAAACTATTCCACCTGTGTGTGCATGGTTAAAATTCTGAAGTGCAAAATAGCTCAGGCTACAGCACAAATACAGTATTCCCATCCATAGATAAGAATAATCAAGTCTAACCTCTGAATTTCTTTTCAAAGTGCACCAGATTGATGCATTTAAATGTTAAAATTACAGGGGAGCATGCCCATTGACCCCCCTAGGGAGGCTTGTGCCTCTATGCAGTTATAGGTCTAGTGAGGGGCAGTGTCCCTGTTTTAAGTTTTACAAAGATAAAAACATTACCTGTTTTGGAGGTATTTACGCTTCTGAGCTGAAAATGTCCCCGGATTTTGTCTCAGAAATCTGGTCACCTTACTTTTGCATATTCTGAATGGTTGCAAGATTAAAGACATACGATTACATTCTTATGTCCTATTAAAATATAAGATCTAATGGTGCCACCTGCACCCTTAGTAATAGATGCAGTGGCTAAACAATATTAAAACAATTGTCTGACCAAAGTATTACAATGTGTCTGTGTTTGTGTGTGACCTTGGTGGCTGTGTTGACGTGAGCTCCTTTGCCCAGCAGCAGGCTGGCCATCTCAGCGTGCCCTTCCTGGACTGCCAGGTGTAGAGGGCTGACTCCCTGCTTGGTCAGAACATTGGTCTCTGCTCCATACTGCAGCAGTGCTAATGCGATGTTCGTCTGGTTCTTTTTGGCTGCAATGTGGAGAGGAGTGTAGCCATTCTGGAAAGGGAGTAAGGTGAACAGTTAGATGCTATGTTGCATATTGTTGCATATTGATGCTATATTGTTGATGCTATCAACAACATCAACAAAATCCCCCCTATACATTTTAAACAGTGGCTAAAACAGCAGGTATTTATGATCCCTTTTTACCGTGCAGCTAAAATCTAAAATATCAAGAATATCTCAGGTTTTGGTATCAGCTCGTAAAAATCAAAGGACTGCTTAGCGTCACTCTCCAGCTCTTGGTGTCACTACTATAATCAATAAGATCTTGTAGTAAGCTGAAAAGTAAAATGAAAATGTAAAAAAAAGTCAAATGCAGTGCTTGATCACAAAATAGCTGCTAAAGCAGAATGCATCACATATTGTGCAAGTGTCTGAAGTACTGTTCTTCTTTAAAATCCTTTGTCTAACCTTTGCAGTAGCATAAGGTGATGCCCCTTTATCCAGCAGCAGCAGAGCTACTTCTTGGTTGTCATAATGAGCTGCCACATGCAGCGGAGTCAGGCCATTCTGTAAGAGGAAGCATTTGATTTAATGATTAGTATTTCTGTTATGGAACAGTGTACGTTTATGATTTTTTTGTTTTTCTCTTCCTGCGTACAACAATTATTTTCTACCCTAAAATGAGGCTATTTCAGAGACACAATTGTCCTGGAATAACCTCACACCTTTTCTCTGTAATGTTCCATAGTATTTGAGTGTATAAATAATCCTGATTTTCGAGTCACCTTGCCAGCATCATCAGGGAGAGCTTTGCGTTGAAGGAGAAGTTTTGCTACATCGAGGCTTCCATACTTAGCTGCTACATGTAACGGAGTGAATCCTTTCTGTGGAGGAAAAAAGGGAAACGTTTGTTTCAAACCTGCATATTCAAACTGTTTAACTGGATATTTGTGAGCCTAAATAATAATCTTGCATCTGTTTGTTTGATCAGGTATGTCTTTGTCGGTGTACATCATGTTCTATCCTCTGTTCACCTTCGTGGCCAGTGAGTGTGAGGCTCCGGCCTCCAGCAGCACAGCAGCAGTCTCTACCTGGCCCTCCCTGGCTGAAATGTGGAGGGGAGTGTAGCCGTTGGTGGTGGCAGCATCTGGATGAGCCATGTGCTGCAGCAGCAACTGGACAATATCAGTTTTCCCCAAACGGGATGAAATGTGGAGGGGAGTCTGGTCCTCCTGTGGTTGAGGGATGAAAAGGCAGAGAGACAGTTAGAAACAATTATATTAGAAAAGATCGACACACAGTAGCCAGAGCTGAGGCAAGCGACATGACCCATGAGTATGTGTGGATGAAATATTGCTTATTTATGATAAACAGAGGAAACAGTGATTAACTCTGATGATGCGACAGATGACTCACCCTGGCTATAGCATCAACCAATGCTCCATTCCTCAGCAAACAGCGAACCACTTCCATCTGACCTGCTCGTGCTGCCATGTGGAGAGCTGTCTCACCACGCTGATATGCAAAGACAGAACATTTATCAGGGTTATGATGCTGTGCTGAATAAAACACACTGAAAATACCTGCTTCTGTAGGTTGTTGCATTAGATAAACTGATGGTGGAAAAAATACTAAAAGTACTGTTTACTTATTGCCTTATGTATTTCTGACTACTGACTACAGAGAGCTGAATAAACTATTTGTCAGTACTCACAATGTTACGGACGTCAGGAGATGCTCCATTCTGCAGCAGAAGTAAAACGATGTTGAGGTGGCCCATGAAGGCAGCTACATGGATGGGAGTCAGACCAGACTAGAAACAGAGAGAGAGAGAGAGAGAGAGAGAGAGAGAGAGAGAGAGAGAGAGAGAGAGAGGCATGAATATGAGCATAAAATGCAAAGTTCCTTACAGAAAAGTGTTCTGTATTCAAAGGTGCTGTTCTGAGACATTCCCACAAAGTATCTTACCTCAGTAATGGCCTGGATGGAGGCTCCATATTTGACCAACAGTTCCATCACCTTCACCCTGTTCTTCTTACAAGCGATATGGAGAGGAGTAAAACCATTCTGGTAGAGAGAGAAAAGCAAAAATAGACTATACTATATAAATAAATACTACGTACTCTATTCTCTACTCCATTACGTAGAGAATAGAGAAGAGTAAATACTACGTAGATAAATACTATATCTACGTACATCTGGAGGGGGAAATGTAGTTTTATTTTATTATTGGCCCTTTATCGGATTCTTACAGGTAATTTGGCACTCATCAGGAGCATTTACATAGTAAGTGATGACGTAATGAGGCAGTCATGAATTGTATATTGGTAAGTATGACTGTATGTCTTCTGTTCCACTCTTGATTAATGGTCTCACATCTTACTGAAGAGAGTGATGCTGTTTTACTATATTAAAGTTGACAGGCATTATAGGAATCAAAAGCACTCTGTATTGTCTGAACATGGTTATGTATACCTGCATGTGTATATGCTGTGTTTGTGAGTCTGTGTTGATAGCTACTGTGTGCTTGTACAGTTGTTATTTCCTGTGAATCCCTACCAATGCTCTGACATTGGGATTGGCCTTCTTGTCCAGCAGAAGCTTGGTGACTCTGTAGTGGCCGCAGTGAGCTGCGACGTGCAGCGCTGTGAGGTAGTCCAGTGTGACATCATCAACAGGTGCCTTGTGCTGCAGCAGGAGTTTAACACACTCTATGTGGTCTCCCTGGGCTGACATGTGCAGTGGGGACAGTCCGTTCTGTGTGAGGACAAAGGTGATGGTGCATGGGTAGATGCAAAAAGTCAGAAAAAGCATTTACATTGAAGAGATGGCAGAGATGAGAAGCAGGTACAATATATTGTGTGTTTTTCAAGTGAAATACTACTGAAAGCCTGATGTTTTTTGATTGTAGCACAACTGTGTCCTGGAGCAAAAATACACATTAATTTAGTGGTAGGAAACACTCCGAGGTATGCTGATCCAGTAATGGCACAGCCATACACTACCTTGGTTCTGGCTAAGATGGGAGCTCCTCTCTCCAGCAGAATTTCAAGTGCTGGGTCATGACCACTCCTGGCTGCACAGTGCAGGGGGGTCAGCCCATCCTGCGGGACAATCACACATGCACAGACGAAGGCACAAACGCATAAATATACACAAAGTGTAGACATTAATCCAGTCTGTTTCGACAAAAGAGGCAATCCACAAGTGGTTGGTAGACTATTAGGCAATCACTAGGGGGTGGCTGCAGAATTGTGACTATTTAATAAAAACTGATGTCTCGACTTTAAATAAGAGTCTCACCCTGGTTTTAGCATCTATTTGAGCCCCTCGGTCCAACAGCAGGGCCACCATGTTGGTGTTGCCTCTCTTGGAGGCCACATGGAGAGGCGTTATCCCATTCTGACAAGGCAGGCAAGAAAACAAAAGAAAGTTAACCTTACCACAAATACTATTCAATTTACACAGCAAAATTATAATTTGTGGTTGTGATTGGGAGCTGACATTAAAAAAGAATTCCAATGACACATACAAAGTCCTACGATCTGTTTTAATAATAATTTAGTTTGTATGGTTTAAATCCTTCTGAGTTGAGGGTAATAATATACAGTTACATCACTAACTACCCAACTGCATTTAATGAAACTGAAACTAACTTCAAGGACCAATCTCAAAAAAAGCAATGCAGCTGAAAACATGCAAAAACAAACAACCTTTGACAGGCTAAGGGGAAATGCAGTTATTAAAGACTAAGATTAAAATGAAAGTTCTATGGTATATGGTAAAAAGTAAACACATTGTACAAACACAAATGTTTTAATAGACAGCAGTACAAAATTTCTTGATTTCTTAAGTGAAAATGGGGCGATACCCTGGCTGTGAAGTCCACAGCGGCTCCTCTGTTCAGCAACAGGGTGGAGACATTCACGTTACCATAGTGAGCCGCGATGTGCAGAGGGGTAAACCCACTCTGTTTGAGACAGACAAGGAAAGAGGGAAGAAGAGAGTGAGAGGGAAAGTAAAGGAGAGATAGGTTAGAGGACATAAAAATAAAGAAAGAGAAGATTGGTTGAAACAACAGGTGAGGAAAAAGGAAACCAGTTGAAAGAGAAGAGGAGAGTAAGATGAAATGAGATGAAAGAAAGAAAGAATAAATTAAAATAAGAAAGAAAGAAAGAATATAAAAAAGAAAGAATAAAAGAACAAAGAATGAAAGAAAGAAAGATCAGATTTTGCCATGGCAGATACAGGAACGAAACCTGACTCTACTGAAGCAGTGCAACGATGAGGCAGCATGCTGAAAAAAGAAACTAGACCCATCGGTGTAAGAAGCATACAAAAATGAGCATACCCCAAAATAGCACAGGCAATACATAATGCATACAAAACCCCTGAAATTCTGCCATGCTTGCTAAAAAAAAATGGTGAAAAAAATCAAAGCAGTTTGGTTTTTGAATACCAAAAGTTAAAACGCAAAGGATATTAAAAACAAAACTGAAATACACAAAGCAACTACACACTGTGTGTCTGCTTGGACGGACAAATGGACATTTATATACAGTATAAGCCATAATATCTATAGTACACAGCTGTAGGTGGGTTTACTCCTTACCTTCCCATTCTGATAGACATGGTGCAATTGAATTCAGAAACAGAGTTAACTTAAAGATCAACAGCGTGTTTCAGAGAGGTAAAACAATGCTTTGAAGTATACATGCTGTAGGTTACGCAGAGAAAAAGCAGTGAATAAAAAAATCGAAGTTTGATTGGAATGCTATCAGTTTTTCAGTCAAGTATCAAAATCTGTAACGCTAATTTATTTTAAAGAGTGATTCATTGATTCAAAATTAAAAAAGAAATGAAAAACAATCTTTAATTAAAATGCCATAAACTAACATTCTCTGGGATCTATGAATACAACACAATGTCTGTTGCTGTCAGCCATGCAGGAGTGTGTAGCACAGCATAGTCACCTGCATGCGTTCAAACTAATTGGTACATAATTCTGACATGCAGGAATTCCTGTCCTTAAAGTCATCAGGACAAAAAAGCTGAAAGAGATGGTTAAAAAGTGACAAAAAGGAATTAAATGAAGAGGTGATAGTATATGTATACCTCCGTAGTTCTATTGACCATCATCTGGTTAGGATGCATAGAGAGAGAAAGGGGGAATAGGATGTAGGGTTGTTAGGGAAAGGGGCTTACCACAACATTGACATATAACACATGGTAAGTTTACAAGGTTACACAAATAGAAAACAAAAAGCAAAGACGAGGAAGCAAACAAAGCATTCTGAGAGAGGCTCTGTCTATTAATATTATCATATTCCAAAATGGTGGGCAAATAAATCGATAAAATAAATAAACCTGTCAACAGGAAAAATGCTCCATTTAGTCAGATGCATTATCACACACTTACTGCTTCCCTCAATTCCTTCTTCCCTATTCAATTTTGTAATTACATTCTCCCCACTCCCATCTGGCACTCCCATCTATGCCTCTCTCCTCCCTGAATTTCTTCCTCTGTAGCCTTTCCTCACCTTAGACTGGACGTCAGCGTTGTGGTCATTCTGGAGCAGCAGTGCGGCAGACTTTGTGTCGTCTTTGCGGGCTGCGATGTGCAGGGCTGGAAGGCGGACCTTACCCTTTGTGTCATGTTCCAATAGCAGAGAGACCACTGCGTTGTGGCCCTGCTGGAGAGCGATGGCCAGTGGCGTGAAGCCATCCTGGAGAAGCAGAGAAGAATAAACAAGTAAAATTAATTAATTCAATTTAAAGAAAAGAAAAGGAAAACAGGGATATCAGTATACCTCTGTTGCAATGCTTTGGTTCCCTTCATTTTCCAACATGTATCGCACCACCTCCAAATGATTCTCCTGGGCTGCCATGTAGAGTGGAGTGAAGCCATTCTGTGGAGGCAAATGCATACAGTCCATGTATGCACAGTCCATATATGCACACACACATAATTCATCACATTCAATCAATCATATTCTTGGTGTTGGTAGTGTTGGCTGTAACAATTATTACATAATTGTCTAATCGCAATTTTTTTACACAATCGCCGTTTCTTAAACTGCAATTAATTGCTAACATTAGCTAAGGTCCTAAGGGGTATGACCATTTATGGTAGTTGTCAGATTTATGTTAATTTAAGCAAAAAATACAATGTTTCATGATAATAAAGAGGGGTGGTTTACTTCATAGTACCGTCTGTGTACCTGTGTTACTACATTATCTGGGTCAAATAACAGTGATATATAACCAAAAGATGTATTCTGGGATTGATTCAAAACTTTACTTTGTTTGAAAAAGTAGTACATACATTATTATTTTTTTAACATTAACATTAACTATTTTTGACTGAAAGAGACAATTGTATTGGTAATTGCGATTATTTCTGAGACAATTAATTGTACAGTAAAATATGGAACTGTTACAGCTCTAGGTGTTCGTGTTACACACCGTTTCATGCATTATCTACAGTAGTAGCTTTTGATCATTGAGAAGCTTCTCACCTGTGACTGAGAGTTGACATCTGCTCCTCTCTTCACCAGTAGTCTGACTACTTCATTTTGTCCAGCCAGTGAGGCAATATGGAGGGCAGTATTTCCTTTCTGCAAAATAAAAACAGGGTTACGGCCACCAGCCAAGTGTGCATTCTGTGTGGGTATAAACACCTTAAAGAATAGAGCTGCTTGAAAGGGATGCAAGTGTAAAAGATGTGATGGACACATAAACCTCTATTACAGTAATATCTGCTCCTTAAAAACAAATGATGCAATTTGATAATGTTATGATCTTCATCCGTTTTTATTTTCAGGACTTACTGACTGATTAATATCAAAGGCCAAATTTATGACAATCCAAGGACATGGGCAGCAGGGTGACAGATTATTTGCCGGCTGTTTACTGTTGCTAGCTGTTAAACCTGACACATAAGATATCAAAGTCAAAAAACAAACCCCTTGCCAAGTATCTTACCCTCACTCTCAACCCTCTGTCCTTTCCAGGAAAGGTAGAATATCTGATCGTGATGCACTGTGATCTTTTTCAAAGCTTAAGACTTGACTAAACTGATTTAAAATGTTATAATATCAATGTACAGTATGTTAAAAGAGGAAGCCATCCAAAAGAAAGAATCCAGAAACGCACGAGACATTCATGTTGGACTTTTCTTTAGAACACCTTGTTATTGTGAATATATAAAGTTACAAAATCTTTTCATATGACTTTGTCCCTCTTAAATCACCCTCTGGTCCATCACTATCCTTGCGAATCAAGTTTCATAGTTCAAGAGAGAAGCAAAAAAGAAGAAGACAGAAGCAGTGATTTATATAGTACTTTACAAGTGATACCACTATTACTTACATTGATGTGCACTGCTTACTTTCTCTTTCTGTCACCCAGCTGTCACTGTCCTCCCTCCCTTCTTTTTTTTCCACATCCTCCCCCATGTAGGGCTTTAGATCAAACTGTGATATGTTCGTATCTGGAAAGTTGATAAACACTCACAAAAGTAACACTTTACAATAACCATCGCTAATTAATTATAGGTAACAAAACTTTACTTAATAGTTATTTTACTGTTAACAGTGAAATGGTAATTACTATAATATAATAATAATTAACATTATAGCGTTACTAATAATAAGTAACCATTATAAATCATTATTACATTGTTAACAGTAGAATAACTATTATCTAAAGTTTATTAACTATCAATTTACCATTTATGAATGATGGTTATTGTAAAGTGTTACCCTAACAACTAACATAATATTAATATGTGAATGTACCTTGGTGGAAGAGTCAACAGGTGCTCCTCTCTCCAACAGTTCCTCCACTAAATCCTTGTGTCCCTCCTTCGCTGCCAGATGTAGTGCGTTCAGACCATTCTGGAAATAAAACATTAACATAAGACTTCAGTATGCATACTACTATAATGAAGAGTAGTATAATGTAATGTTGCTGAAGTCTTGATGCATACTGTTAAGAGGCAATAATGTGAGGTGTCAAATTACACTGTATTGCACAGATGAGAGTGTATGTCAATATCACATTAGATCAATGTTAAATGTAGTGGGAACATTTTCTTCAACAACAGCTTCTTTTTTAAATGTTATTGTGTGTAAAATATGCACTTAAAAACAACATTGAAATACATATTACATTTTGATTCTTACAGTGTGGTAATCTACAAAAATGTCAACAACAAAAAAAGAAAGAAAAAGAAAAGCTTATGTCTAGAAATGTTTTAGGAGATCAACACCAAGCGACTCAAACACGAGAAGTACTGTATCAGTCAGAGAAAATATTGCTGAGGTCTCTGATCCATCAACCAGAGGTACAGGTTACGAGCAGCACAAGAGGAGGGGAGTACAATGTAAATGTTTCACACACTGACAGGAAATCGCAGCGAAACTCATGTATTTATACAACGCATGCAGAAGCAAATTTCCTCTGAGACAGACATGTATAAACACACAAGAATGATTCACCTCATCCTCATCTTCTTCCATTCTGCGCTTCCTCTCTGAAACTAAAAGAATATCTTAAACCGGGACCTCGTTTTTATCCTTCAGGTTTGCTGCTTCTTTTATCAAACCAAATGTCTTTTCTACCTCTCGCCTTCTAAAATGGTGCTTTAAGCTGGATTTAGAAGTGATGGAGCTCTGACCATCAGCAACAGTCCCCTGCCTCCTTCCACTACCCCTCTGGGTTAGATCCAAACTGGGTTCGCCTGTCTTCTTCTCCCCCCTGCAGGCTCTATCAGATTGGGTTAAAGAGAGACTGTGCCTCCTGGCTCTGAAGGCTCTCCTGGCACTGATGTAAAAGAGTAGCTGTGATGCTTACACCTCTATTATTGCCTCCTTCTTTCCCTAGTGCAAGGACACACTCCCCACACACACACACACACACTCACACACACACACTCACCCTCTTCTCTCTCTCGCTCTCTCTCTCTCTCTCTCTCTCTGATTTGCCAAATGCCAAACAGCCAAAGGGGTGTCATGTTTCTGCACAGTCATAGAAGGCATATAGGAAACAACACACACGCACACACACCCACACACACACACACACACACACACACACACACACACACACACACATGGATACTCATATGTAGAAGCTGCTGAAAATGTCATCTTTCAAAAAGAAAAAAAGGGCATTCCTCAGAGGCCAAAGTATATAAGTGAATGTCAGGTCAAGTCACAGATATATGACTTTAAAAAGCAAACATGAGAGCCACCATCATGTGTAAGAATAAAATATTTAAAAAAGGCATTTATGTCTTTATGCAAAAAGTTCCTAAGGAATAAAAATATCACTTGTATTTTCCTTCTTTGAAAAAAAGCGAGAATTTCTCAGAACCCAATTATTGTAATTTACGAGAATAGAACAGAGAGAAGCAACTCTGCTGTGGTTTGAACATGCAGAAAGTGAAGTGATGGACTTACTGACACAGCAAGAATAATGCAATCTTATTATAGAGTTTCAATCACATTTCTACCATTATGTATTCCAAGAGAAACAAGCAAAAGCCCCAACGGACTCACAAATACACACTGTCTGTCACGCAAACTGATTTAAATCTCCTCTTCCTCTGAGCTGTAAGTGAAAGCTTCATTTAGCTAATGGATGTTCAGCCCAATACAGTGATCCCTGGCAGTATGTAGTGCTTCCTGGCAAGAGGGACACTGTTGAGCTCCATCCAAGGCAGATTAATATTCACGGCCTTATGACCGTTAACCTTTGTTATAATCACACGTGGTAATAAATGGTCACAATTATTTGGCGCTGTTTTACAGGCCAAAGAGTCAGAAGGGATAAATATAAGAGAAAAAAGAGGAAATAATGTAAATGCGTGCAGATTAAAGAGTAATATCACTCACCAAGGATTAACATTTGGGTAGATTAGAGGGGCCTTTAATTGTGAGGACATGGAAACGCAACAGCTCACATACACAAAAATGACACACTCGAATGGACCAAAATCTCACACACATACAAAGACAGATGAGTCTAAAAACTGGGAGCTACAGTTATCTGTCAAGAACGTGTTTTCTTTATCTCACTTACTCACTGCAATAGTTTGACTGTGGATTTGGCAGACAGGCAGTATCTCTTTCTCTCCCTCCCTTTAACTAACTTGGACAGTCCTCTGCCCATGGCGCCAGATCCTGGACCTGTTGCTGCTTTCTAGGATCTGACTCTTCAGTTAGCAATGAACACATCGCCGAGGGCAACACTCAAAACTCCTGTGTGAAGTTCCAGCTTGCCCCGCTGTCTTTCAGACTATCTATACTGTATATTATTATTAATTTTAGGACACATGTCCTAGATCTAGCTGATCAATACAGAAAATAACACTGTAACAATAGGATGTTATTTCCCCCATGACCTGTGCTGCTACTAACAGTGCAAATGTTATCCAAGTGATAACACTATGCTAACATTTGTAAATAGCCAACTGAGTAACAGTAATCAAAGTTGTATTTTGATATAAAGTTCCTTAATTTTAAAGTCATTGTAGATTAATCAAATGTTACATTTTAGATTTATATAATTTCATATGTCTCATCTGTTGTTCTCATCAACAGAGCTCTGACTCAATTGACTGCAATGCTGACAGTACTATATAGATAATGGTTCTGTAATTGCGTGGAGTGCTTTTCCATTGAAACATGATTGATGATTGATGATGATGATTCTGATCTGCTCATTTCCTTGAGAGCAATTCCGCTGCTAATCACACAGGTACTGTAACATAATACTTTTGAATCATCATCATCTAGGCCTCACTGTGCAGGTTGTAGAAATTGTTATCTCCTTGAAATAATATTAATATTATTTAAACACGCACAAGCAGGAATAAGTGTTCAAATTTTGAATTTAATGTCAATTAAGTTTATCAATGTACATATGTGTGTGTGTGTGTGTGTGTGTGTGTGTGTGTGTGTGTGTGTGTGTGTGTGTGTGTGTGTGTGTGTTTGTGTGTATGATCAGTTATTCGAGTAATATTAGCTACAGTTACCTGCTTAAGGGTAAGGTCATGAGCTGAGTGGTATTTATCTACCTAATACCTAATGCATTTACATGGCCACACGCGCACGACGCACGCACGCACACACGCACACACGCACACACGCACACATACTGAGATGAGAGCAAAGCATCACTGGGATATATATGAAAATGTCACTTGCATTTTTGGGCACTTGACAAGGGCTCAAATGTGATCATCTGACAAATACTATGAAGGGCAGGTCTCTCCTGTTGCAGGGATGGAGGTGTGTGCGTGTGTGAGAGAGAGAGAGAGAGAGAGAGAGAGAGAGAGAGAGTGAGTGAGAGAGTGAGAGAGAGAGAGAGAGAGAGAGTGAGTGAGTGTGTGTGTGTGTGTGTGTGTGTGTGTGTGATGTGTGTGTGTGTGTGTGTGTGTGTGTGTGTGTGTGTGTGTGTGTGTGTGTGTGTGTGTGTGTGTGTGTGTGTGGAATCACAGCCCTGAATAGTCTGGCTTCCCTCTTGGTACACAAAACAAAACCCCAGTGGTGCCCATGACAACAAATAGTAGAGCTATGGGTGGGCAGTTGCCACTTCCTGTCTGCCAACCAATTACAGCCCAGTGTATACAAAAGGCCAATGGCAATGAGACAGTACAAAATTAAGCTACCTTGTGACTACTGTAAATCACATTGACATATAAAGGGCGGTTGGAGGGGGGAGGGGGTGTATAGAGATCTAGGGGGAAGTATTGTGCACCCTCCCAAATACCTCCCCCTCAGTGGAATGTGGTTGGGGGTGGGTATGGGGTAGGAGCAGCTGTCAGAGGGATGTAGGCCCGTCAAATACAGCTGAGATTGGAGGGAAGAATGTGTGTGGTGGAGGGAAGAGGAGGGGAGTAATTGTAGCTGTGAGGGTGGTTCTGATCTTGTGAAGGCGGACTAGCAGGTTAAAGAATGCGCTGACCTAGCTCAGTTGTGTGATGCCACCTGTGACACAGCCAAGAGAAGGTTAGATTAAATAGCTGTGACCTACATCTGTGACCGTGGCATGTGCTGTATGTGAGTAGCATGTGCACTTTTTTTTTACCGTCTTTTAGTGTGTTATATAGGGTTTTTTTTGTGTATGTACTAGATATATAAAGTACAAAAAAACACATTTCACTCCAAATGGAGCTTTCTCTCCCACAACTTTTTCTTAACTGCCTGAAAACGGCTTGCCCACATTCCTGTTGAAGTTCCTCAATTAATGATGTCATTGATTGAGAAAGCAGGCCCAGTTTTTCACATGTGCTGCCCATAGGTGTTGCCTAAGCAAGCACAGCCCACCCAGTGGCTTGTTTGAATTTGGTTGACCGATCACAACAGAGTGGGCCAGCTGCCCAATCAGAACAGACTGGGCTTTTTAGGAAGGTGGGCTAGGAGCTCAAACAAGAGTGTTTCAGGTGAAGGCATAGCAGCAATGGGCAGTATGAGAAACATAATATGTTTTTTGAACATAGGTTTACATGCTTTGGCATGTAAACCTGTGATCTTCAGTGTTTCCTTACCTGGTTACTGGTGCTGATGTCTACTCCATTTTTCAGGAAGTCAAGGACTTTGTCAATGTTCCCTGCTCTGGCAGCCCGCAGGAAACTGGTGTGACTGTCAGACTGGAGAGATGAAGACAGAAGGCAGGCTGATATTAGGAACAGGAATACAAGCATGTTTCAATGTTTTGGCTCATGAAGTTTCAGGTCTACTTTTGGTATTTATTGTAGAGGTGAAATATGTTTGAAGGTCACAGTAAGGGTTAGTTCAGAACACAGGTCAGACTGTATTTATTACACAAAGAAATTGTGTATATAAACAATATTTCTTTTACCCAGCACATACACAAAAAACAAAAAAAAGACCTAAAGGTGCTACATACAACCAACGGTTTCAAAGAGAGGGACTCACAAGCTCAACATGTACGGCCCGACTACCAAAACAAAGAACAAACTCAGATTACAACACACAGAAGGAGTGTGACTTCATTTTCTGCTCAGGACACCGTTACACCACTATCTTCATGTAGCAAATAGTTGTTTGCTGCTAATGTCCGTATATAGCAACTTCAAACATTTGACAGACTAGAGTTTTCTAATTTTTATACAGACTAATCTTTAATTTCATTATTTACAAGTGATTTTTTCACCCCATGTTTTTGTCAAGCCATTTTAGAAAGATGGAAGTAGCTTGTATTTTTCTGTGCATGATGAGTTTCTTTGATATTAAGAAAACTAATATAGAGGGTTCAGAGAGTGTTTCATGGTTGCATTAAAGTAAGACTTTCTGCTTGTATCAATAGTTTGTCTGAGTAGGCTATTCCAAATTTAACCACCAGACATCTAGGCTGCACAAACAGCTGCAACACACACACACACACACACACACACACACACACACACACACACACACACACACACAAATCCTTCTGAAAAATAAGAAAGAAAAGACATAACGACAAATATACAAATATAAATTAAAGTTAAAATAAGAAAAAGTGTTAAAAAGTATGCATAAGGGGATTCTTTTTTCAATAAATTAATTATTCGTCTATAAAATTGTAAAAAATAAATAAATAATTAAAATTTAAATTTAAATTTCCTTAGCCTGAGTCACCAAATTGTTTGTTTTGTCCAAACAACACTCAAAACCTGAAAGACTTCAGTTCACTATCACATACAGTAAGACAAAAGAAGGTTTACAAAGATATTACTTACAAAATGTATGGATCTATTATTCTGCTACTCAAATGTCATTCGTTTTGTAAAGAAAGGACTACTGGCTGTATTGATTTGAGAGAGTGTTGACGAGATTTGAACCTTTTTTTTAGTGGGTTTAGACATTAACTTGTCAATCAAACATAACTGGATGTTAACTTGTAAGGTCAGCACAATCAAACTCCTCATCGCATGTCTGGGATGAGGCCACACCCTTGTAGGATCAAGGGTCAATCTTCTACACACACACAAACAGTAGCAGTAAAGTGATTAATACAATACGCTTTCTTGAACACTTCCTCAATGTAACAGAAAACGTGAAAGCTAATGAGCCATGTTTCTCTTCCCACCTCTTACCAGTGAATCATCAACTTCAGATCCAGAGTCAATGGCTCCGTAGTAGGCAGTGTGATGGTTTAAATCGTTGTCACTCCCAATGGTCTTTAAAGTTTTAGTCGATCCACAGGCCTTGCATGATGCTGCGTTGCCCATGGTTACCATCCAAATGAGTTAATAACGTCCCAGCTATACCTTAAAACTGTTGCCTTTCTTCACTCACTGTATGGTATTATATTGTCCAATCCTTGCAGTTTCTCACTTTGCGCTATGGTCCTTATGTAAAAGCACTTACGTGATGTTTGGCTGCATCAATCAATCTTACAATCCATTAAATCCATCCATGTCTCCTCTTAATTCCCACTTCCTTCACTATCACCATCACTCTTTCCCCTCTCTATGCCCTTTAATCCCTCGCCCAGCAAAATCTCTTCAGTCTTGGATACCTCTGCCTTAATTTGTGAACTGAGTCTAGCAAAGACCCAGTCCTGCCTACTATTCCTCTAGCTTTCCCTTAACCCTCACTGTCTCTCCCGCCTTGGCTATTTTTACCTTTCCAGACCCTCTCTCCAATGAAGACCACAACCCCTTGCTGCGTGTACCCAGGGTGGGGTGCATAACAGCTGGGTTTGAGCCGGGCTGGGGACCGCATGGCCTGCGGTGCTCTCCAGGAACACCAAGGGTCGTGATAGCGTGATAGAAGTTGAGCCTGAATACAGTTCTCAGATCACCTTACACAAACCTTTGTTTATCATTAGGAGAATGTAGAAAATGTCTGCTGTGTAGACATGGTTCAGATAACTTGTAACCATATTTTTACCCATGTGCATCAATGAGCACATGCTTTTACAGCCATGATTGCAGAATATACCAGATACTGCTTCATGCTTTGGATAACACGTTTATATACCGCTTCAGATCACAAATGCACATAATAATAGACACACACACACACACACACAGACGGACAGACAGACATACAGACAGACACACACACACACACACACACACACACACACACACACACACACAAAGATGGGATTGATTGAGAACCATCTGTAATCTCTGTATCTGTTCAGGATTTGACCTGCAGTCAGTCATGTCATGACGGATACTGGATTATACACTGTACAGTGTCCATTTCTGTGCTTACATTAGAGGAACAACAAAACAGTATCATAAATATCTCATTAGCAACTGCATTTATGTGTACATCAGGCCACTAATGGTATTCATTTACCACTGTCATGGCCTGTATGATTACCCCAAGTACACATAATATTGATTTAATGAGGACAAATGCTGTCAAACACAGGTTTTATTTAAATAAAGAGCGTGTGGCAGTTTATAAAAACGTAGCCACTTGATCTAGATTATTTCAGTCATTTTAGTCTCTAAATACTAAATATTACTAACTACTGACAAAAAGTTTGAATAGATTAGACATTCTTATCATAGCTATTAGTTATATATGTCATTTGGCTGGCCGACATCAGTTAAAATTGTCAGAACACCTCAAACTTCATTCCATTCAGTTACACAGTTGAACTTCAATCTAAGTGAGTGCTTAAGGTTCACAGTATAGAGTGTAGGTCACCTCCGTTTTGGCAGTGCTCAGAGCCCAACACACAATCACTGTAGTTAGGTGCGTGAAACGGAAGAAAGTACAACTTGAAGGGTAAAAATGGTTTTAAGTGTATCTGTTCCATCAGACCCGTGTGAGGACAACTGAAATGCTTCCTTTGTAGATATGCTGTAACCAATGCATGGGTTAATTGATAAGTCAGATTTAAAAAATGATGATTATTTAAAGAAAAAGCTTCCATTTCTTACCTTTGGTAAATGTCCATGGTATAAGAGCAATGATACCCTGTGTTCAATATTTAAAAAATATTGGACTCTGCAAAATCAATTATTTCACTCCACTATGTGCATTACTTCCTTTTTTTCCCCCCATTCTCTATTAACTTGTACTTTATACCATAACCAACGTATTTTTTAAAAATCTCAAATATTACCAAAAGGTCTCTTCATACAACCAGCATGTGACCTCCCTCTGAGCTTGAGCCTTTCTCACATCTGTCATCATCAATCTCACTCACACTACATAGATAAATCTTCTGAGAGGACAGCAGGACAGCAACAACAGAACCCTGTATGGTCAACCACATCCACATCTGTGCAACCCCCACAACCCATTCTCATGTCAGGCTATCACCAACGCTTACAGTGTTAATAGTGTAAGAAAATAATCGATACACTTGAGTATCGCGATATTTTATTTATTAATACTGTATCGATTTTCAAAAATGCAATATCAATTTATTTATTTTATTTTTTTTTTTTTTTACGTGCAAAAATTCATGTAAGACAGTGGTTCACGTTAATGTTGTGTTTAAACCCCCCTATCGCTAGATGGCTATACTAGTGTCCTTGCCTAACAGTGCCTAGCAGTGCCTGACTTTCTGCTAAAATTATACTTAAAAAACAATCCCAATATATCGCCTTATGCACAGTATTGAAATATATTGCAATATATTGAATCGTGACCCATGTATCGTGATGCGTATCATATCGCCAGATTCTTGCCAATACACAGCCCTATACAGTATACTCTAAAGCCCACAAAAGCATGTGTTGTTGAAATCAAAATGGTAAGAAGCACAAAATATGACACAAACTTGTGAATATGATTTTGTCAGAGTATTATGTGCGTTTTACCTGCCGCTTTCGCTCGGCTCTCTCACGATGCCGTCTCCTCCTCTCCCTGGCTTTCTGTAGAGCACTGTACTCTGGATTTGCCTCAAACTCGCGAGCTTTCTTTAGGTGTGCCGCAGCATGGGCCATGACTTCACCTTTCTACCTCTCTCTGTCTCAACAAAATTGTACCACATCTACTAGATGCCAAAAAAACTGTGTGTTACTGTATGAATTTAAAAAAGAAATAAGCATTAAGCTGTGTATGCTGTCTGAAATCAAAAGCAAAGAAATCCACATTCAAATTAGTGTTCATCTGAACTCCTCGACTGAAAATGCAGAAGAAGAAAAATCAACGAATTGGCTCCAAAGATTATCCTGTTCAGTCTTCTTTCTCTTCTTAGTTGAAAGATCAGGAGGAGAATCAGCCTTTGTCCCTCCACATCAAGCCAGGAAACAGCTACTGGATTTCCACAATGTCACACAAAACACTCAGACTTCCAAACATCCATATATGCCAATTGAAAATCAACCATTCACAGTCATGAGAGAGGAAGATGAGGACTGTAAAGAGTTGCTGAATGATGTGAGTAAGACCCATCCGCTTACACACACACACACACACACACACACACACACACACACACACACACACAAGAAAATCCTGCTCCATGTGAACAGATGTGGCTACAAAGCGTGTTTGTGTGTGTATGTGTGTGTGCATATGCACACGCATGCATGTTAATGTGTGTATGTGAGCTACAGTAACAGGAAAGTGTTTATTGTGTCAGAGGTTTAGTGAGGCTTCATGCCAACAGCCAGCTGACAGCCGCAGCTACTCTACCTTGCTACTGCTGTAAAAATGCACTCTATCCTGAGGGAGAGGGGGACACATGAGGAGAAGGAAAGGTTAATGGGTGGGTGGGAGGGGGTGGGTGGAATGAGTAAGAGGGTGAAGAGAGTGTGAGAAAACAGGGGAAATAAGGTGAATATTAAAGCTATTTTGTGTAGAATATTCAATTGTTGGTGCCTCCTAGTGGTAGTAACTGAAAAGGTAGCCCCCCCATGGATATGAGGGACAGAGAAAACTGGGCTAAAAACATTTTTCTTTGACTGACAGAATGGCAGAAATTAAATCAAATGTTTGTGCATTTACAAAGGTTCAACCAACTGAAATTGAAGCACCATCATTATTAAAAGGAGAATTCCGGCCAATTTTTACGTTAATCTTGATCGTTATAGCTACGCGAGTACTTTCGATAGAAAAAACCCAGACCCGAATCAGTGCAGGTAACACGGAGAAGCTGCAGCTATGTACTACAAGCGTCCCCTGAGCTAAAACGGCAGTGGTCGGGGCAAGTTTTAGAGTGCCTTTGTGCCTCTTAACAGACACAAAATGCAATTAATATGTCTGTGCCACATGAACAGGGACCTTACGTGTCAACAAGATGCGTTTTCAACTCAGACATTGTTTAAATTCACCTACCCTGGTCCTGCCGGTAGCTAGCTTGCCCTGCTAGCTAATAGCTGTTAGCTGCTAGCTGCCGTCCAGTGAGTGTTTTCAGACAGGCTTCTGTAATAATCATCCCAATAACAATCCATGGAGCGGTGGTGGTGTGGATATGTCCTTCAGAGGACAGGTCATGTCACGTCTTGAAGTGTATTCCCCCCTAAAATAAACAGTAGTGCGGTAGTAGCTGTTAGCTGCTAGCTGCCCTCCGGTGAGTGTGTACAGCCAGATAGCCGTTAGCCATTAGCTGCTAGCTGCCGTCCGGTGAGTGTATTCAGCCAGGCTTTTGTGATAATCATCCCAATAGCGGTGGTGGTGTGGCTATGTCCTCCAGTTCTTGAAGGCTAGCTTTAGTTTGTGTTTTTCCCCTCTGTCTGTCTCGTTCTTTCCAACTCTTGTGAGGCTAGTTCTTTGTCTGTATACTCAGGTTCAAATAAATAAGGACAACCATCAAACTCAAAAGGCTTTTCCGTGTGTTGTATATTTGCTATATTCTCCATAGTTACGTTACTCCAAGCTTCTTCCCTTATAAACAACTCCGCTCTTCAAACACTACGCTCCAATCTGCACACTACTGTTTACCTTTTCCTGCTACAACTGAATTCCCAGGAGACAGCGCGATGCTACAGCTAAGCTTCAGTAACGCTATTACTGTGCAAGCCACAGACATTGTTTATCCCGTTTCCATGTAGTTACATAGTCACTGATATGGTCATAACCACTACAGTGCTCAATTACCTATTTTGAGGGGGAAATAATCTAAACCTTTTGCTGCAAAGACATGATCTGTCCTATGCAGGACATCCACCAGACCACCGGGCACTCCGTGGATTTTTATTGGGATGATTATCACAGAAGCCTGGCTGAATACACTCACCGGACAGCAGCTAGCAGCTAACGGCTAATGGCTATCTGGCTGTACACACTCACCGGAGGGCAGCAAGCAGCTAACGGCTATCAGCTAGCAGGGCAAGCTAGCTACCGGCAGGATCGAGACAGGGACCAGGGTAGGTGAATTTAAACAATGTCTGAGTTGAAAACGCATCTTGTTGACATGTAAGGGCCCTGTTCATGTGGCACAGACATATTAATTGCATTTTGTGTCTGTTAAGAGGCACAAAGGCACTCTAAAACTTGCCCCGACCACTGCCGTTTTAGCTCAGGGGACGCTTGTAGTACGTAGCTGCAGCTTCTCCGTGTTACCTGCACTGATTCGGGTCAGGGTTTTTTCTGTCGAAAGTACTCGCGTAGCTATAGCGATCAAGATTAATGTAAAAATTGGCCAGAATTCTCCTTTAATCAATTAATTAAACCCAACTAGGGTTTTCATGTGTGCCATTTTGGATAAACATGAATACAACATATTCCTTTTTTTACATTGCTTTCTATCTTCTTCTGTTCATGTCCCTGGAAAAGTTAAAGGCTAATCCTTTTGCAGATGTTAGACTATTTGTGCACCAATGATCACAGAAGCGGGGACTACAAAGACACTGATGGTCTTCTTGTGGTTCATAGTTAGCCCTCCTATCTGGTGATGAGTGTTGTTTAAAGGACAGACCTTAAATTGGTGAGTATGAAGACATTTGATAGTGTTGTGTTCAACATCAGTTTTTTCAACAACAACAAAATCTACTATACAGAAAGAAAAAGACAGCACAGGGGGAAGTGAGGTACATGTATTAGGGGACATCAGGAGGACATAAAAAAGACTTAAAATAGATAGAATAAATAAATTAAAACAATAATGAAGAGCATCTGCAAAGGAGGACGAGAGACAGGAAGAACTTGGGTACAGGCTGTCCTTCTGTGAGCAAGCAGAGAAGACCAGACACACCACTCGGCCCAGAGGGGGATCAGAGAGCAGTGAGCACAGAACAGTAGCTCCCAGTCACTTGCAAGTTACAGACTTCCCCCTGCATGGGGAGAAAGTGGGTCAGTCTGAATCTCAACTGCACTGCACCGTCAGTAGGCTAATGTTGTCTGATGGGATATGATTTGACAGTTTGTGTGTGTGTGTGTGTGTGTGTGTGTGTGTGTGTGTGTGTGTGTGTGTGTGTGTGAGAGAGTGTCTGTGTGTGTGTGTGTGTGTGTGTGTGTGTGTGTGTGTGTGTGTGTGTGTGTGTGTGTGTGTGTGTGTGTGTGTGTACCACCACCAGCAACAGACGAGTGTCAAGGTCTCTCTGTCAATACAGTTAATGTCAGGAGTTTGTAATTTCAGCACCAGGGACAGGGGCTATCTCACACCTCTATTTCTGTTCACACATTTTGTCTGATATGTTTTCACAGGCTCAGTCAACAACAATAACAACATCAGCAGCAACATCTCTTTCCACTAGTCTGCTAGATCTGCTGAATCACTCCTCACTGTAATGCTGTCTAAAATGCACTACCCTGGTGCATACACCCCAAGAGCTTCATTCAGTTCCATTATGATGCTGTTTGAACATTTCTGTGGATGTGCTCTGCTCCTCTAGCACTCTCTGCTGGTGAAACAGAGAATAAGGCTACGGGTCTTTGATTTTAACACAATTAACACAATAAATAGAATAAATACCAGAACAGATATGATAACTGTAAAAATAGAAAAAGGAATTACTTTCTACTTTGCATTTCTTTGCATTATTATTCTATGAAACTAACATTCAAAAAAAGATTTATCTACTTTTCCAGTATTGTTAATCAATTTAATCAGTATTAACTCAAGGTTTAAAAAAGTGCACATAATGTATGTAGGCTATATTATTCCACATATAATTAATCTAACTATTGTTTTGTAGAATTAGGGCCAACTCACTTTGTTACCAAGCAAAACAGCACTGTTTTCCAAAAGCTCTTCAAAAGGTAAGTCAAAGTGCGACTCTGCTAAAAAAACGACAACAGAATCTTGAAATGACTTTTTCTATTTCCATGAGTCGTATGTCCCAGTAAGTACTTGACATAACTTGATGTTTATGATGGGGTCTTTTATGTTTTGTATCTTGCTTCCTACAAATGATTACAGTAACTATGTTTGTATATAACTCATCTAATCTTTTAAAGTCCTGAAAATCAAAAGTAACACACAGAAAACCTTCCCCATAACATATACTCTGCATTGTCTACACTTCTAAAAGTGACATGTACTATACTGTACTTCTTGAGTTTCAGCTTTAACAGACAAAATCTATAAGCTTATTGATCAGCATGTTAGTTGAGCCTGAAACATTGTACTTAGACAGTACTACAACAGTCATTTTGTTACAGTTTTGTGCGTGTGTGTGCAGACAAGTGTCAAGGTCTCCCTCTCCCTCCCTCCCTCACACAGGATGTCTTTATAAATACTGTTCTAACTTTTCAGTGTATATGCATCAGCAAAGGCTGATCAATGACCTCTATTGATCTCTACCATCCCTCGTGCAAGATAATGAGGATTAGGAGAATACATTATAAACTACAGTGTGTGTGTGTGTGTGTGTGTGTGTGTGTGTGTGTGTGTGTGTGTCCATTTAGGAGTCAGATTACACTGAGAGGATGCTCCAAAGAGAGCTGATGTGAGCTCGTTTCTATTGTTTTAGTGGATCTTCTCGTACATGGGTGGGGGGGGAGAGAGAGAGAGAGAGAGAGAGAGAGAGAGAGAGAAGGGGGGGCATGGGTTAATGGTATGCTTTTCATTTTATAGATCCAAAGGCTTTTATATGGCCCATTAGAGCTCTATGTTAGACAGATATGGGAGACGCAGAAACCAGAACACATATCCCTGCCCATGCCTGTTCATGTGCTTCAAATTGTGAGTCAATGTGTATGCAGGTTTGGGGTGTATGTTACCGTGTACTTTATCATGTGCACAAACACACACACACATTTACATGTATGAATATGCAAAAAGTTGCTTGCAGCTTTGTGTGACATATGATCAAAGTAATGTGTTTCAAAATGTTCATGTATATTCTTTGTCTTTTTTTGTTTTCCAACAGTAAATATTGAGAATGCAATACTTCTGTATTCAGTGCTTGCTCTCAACTTCTTTATCAAGCAAAAGAAATGTTCACTGTGATGGATTGCCTATTCACAACTTGCTTGTCTCTGCAGATTTATTTTCATATCATACTCATGAACTAAAATGAACCAGTAGCTGCCTGGGAAGTGGGAGAAATGCATATATTCTATGATATGCTTTGGAACACAATTAGCTGTAAAGTATAGTAGTAAATTAGCTAAAACATACAAAAACACTGATGTGTTTATCTGACTTATCTCTGTGCTCCTGGGAGCCACTATCTTATTTGTTTTTACTGTTATTTCTATGGTTGTTCTGGATGTTGTTGTTGTTGCTTATGATTTGTCTGCCTGTTAATGGACTAGTGGAGTTCTGCCAGTGATGAGCGTATGGCAGCATGTAATGCATCTGAGATGTCATGCAGGGAGGATCTTTCTGTACAGATGACTCATTTAGACTTCTAGAAGCCCATACATTTTTCATGACCACAATTTTCAACCCCCTCTTTACTGCTCCTCACTGAGCAGTGCTAGTTTGCATTAGTGCTTACATCTGTTTGGTTGAAGTGATGCATATAGGCTTATGTTAACCTGGTAAGTGAGCGTGTGAGTGACTGAAAGGTCTTCTTGGAAGTAATACAGCCGAAGGGCTAAATCGACAACCACTGGACTAGAGGCAGATACAGTGGACTGGAGAGACCCAGCTACTTTCCACACTTTAATATATTTTCCATTACTATCAAAACAAGTGCATCATTGAATGAGTTCATCTAAGAGCCATTGCTGGCCAAGAAACCTCCTGCACAGAAGAAACAATACCAACTTCTCACACACACAAACACACACACACACACACACACACACACACACACACACACACACACACACACACACACACACACACACACACACACACACACACACACACACACACCTCATCCTTTCCCTTTGGGATATTGATTCTAAACTGCAGCTGACCCTGCATCACATGACTGTAACATGAGAAAATCAGCACTGCAGTTTTACTACATGCCTGATTTCAAAAACTGTTCAAATTCTAATCAACATACTTTCCTGTTAGAAATTCGTAGTGTGAAGTGGTGAGTTTGTGATTAGTGACGAAGAAAAGAAGAAGAAAAAAGCGTCTAAAAAGACTTTACAAGGTTTTTGTGACAAACCTGTGGGCTTCATAAATCAATCAAAGAGCTCTTCAAACAAAACAATATTATCAAGAAGAATAAATGCTTTCATTTGCTTTTTAAAAAACAATAACTGATTTTGCACTCAAACCTTTGACAGTGCTACTGTATAGGTAGGCGAGTGTGGAAATTGGTAATGTCTAGTCTGCCTTGTTTGTAAAGAGCAAAATACAAAACAAAATACAGAGCAGAGGCTTACAGATATGATTTAAATGTCAAGTAATTTTACAGTCTCTTTTACTGCTAAAGATCAGAGGCATAAAGTACACAACACACATGCACTCTTTCTCTCTCACTCTCTCTCTGTTTGTCACAAAACAGGGAATGGAGAGCTGCATTTTAGATGAGACATATATCCTTGATACAGTTACATAATACGCCTTGAGAGTAAGACAACAGGAGGGAGTAAGTCAAGAAGACCACACCCTAAATCCTAAATGGCTGCCATGCCTACAAAGGATTATAGCACGTCATGACAGAATAGTAGACCTCATAGTGAAAGAAATATCAAACCATTTTCACCCTCAGTAAGAATGTACAAACATTCTCAGGTAAACCCATCCATGTTTCAGCACTGCAATAGTAACCCTAGTACTTTCTTGCATCTGGTTGCCAATACACCAGATGTTGTTATTATCAATGAGGAGTCCAGTGAGGTGTACATTTTGGAGGTAGGCTGCACCTTTGATTCCAGTATGGACGAGGCTTTCTACACCAAGGTAGTTTAATACCAACCACTCCTAAACACCATCTCAGAGCTAGGCAATAGGTGCAGACTACTCATTTTCATATTTGGTAGCCTAGGACACACACACAGGTTGGTAGTAAGAGGGCTGCAACAACTTTGGATGGCCAAAAGGAGGGCTAAACAGCTTGCAAAGTACTGTGCCATATCTGCTTTTATTGGCAGCTGCCACATATGGGGGAGACGTTGCTACTAAGACCTGCTGCATGCCACTGGTCCACGAGTTTGCGTATGTATTGTACTGCATCTGTAATATTTGTGTCCCTGTACCATTTTTCTTCATGTGGACATAAATAAATGGTTAAAATGTGTGTGTGTGTGTGTGTGTGTGTGTGTGTGTGTGTGTGTGGTAGGGAATAGAAAGACGCATTTTAGATGGGGACGTATATCCTTGATACAGTTACATAATACGCCCAGAGAGTAAGACGACAGGAGGGAGTAAGTCAAGAAGACCACACCCTGTTGTAACTGAAGCAGTACCACGTCTACACACCAACAAACACAAATGGAACATCTGATTTGTGACTTCGCTGATTTACCAGTAACATGACTTGCTCCAATCAGCCCTCAGTGTTGCTACTATACTAACAATCCTCCCTTCCCACTTCCACCACAGACAGGCAGGCAGCAGCCATACAAGCAGACAGTAGTGCCACATTAACTGATTGTGTTTTGCTACATTAGACCACAGCCTTCAACATCCTTTTTTCAAAGCAGACTATGAGGACTCTAGAAGAATCTAGAAATGCAGAATAAGCAACTGATCACGCCTGTAAATCCATTATTCCCTTCCCACAACTGACGCAGGTTTACGAGGTGTTATATCTAAAAGCTGTGTCAGTGAAATGCAATTCCTGCAACTATAACCAATATCCAGTGCTTCTCTGTTAAACAGGAGGGTTAGTTTGATACCCACTGCCTTGGAAATGGCCGTCATACTAATTTACGGCTTTCCCTTTTTTCCTCTTTGAAGTGCTGCCCAAGTCCCTTGGGAACACATGACGTCAGTTTGCTGTTAATCAGATGAGAGAGAGGCCTAGAGGCCATCCCACTGCAGATGCTATCAATGCTAAGTAATATCAATATCTTGGTATCAAGGTGTTAAGGACTTCAGATTGTAGGAAGTGTGCGAAGAAGTCTGTAATTTATTGGATCACAGGAGCAGATAAAATAAAATGTTACAGATTTCTTGCCAAAAGACTAAACTGAATGGCCAAAAAATCAGATACTGTGAACAAAAGCAATTGTCCATTTGTGTATAACTTATCTTAAAATCTGACTATTCTTCATCTCCAGACCCCATCACAGAGAGCCACAGCCCTCAAATGTTTGCACCCACTGTTCATGTGCTAGCATTGCTAAAATGTTGGCAGAATGTATTTCCATCTGACGCCTGATCTCATCCCACGTCAGATGACAAAGGGTATTGAGGCAGAAATAGATTTCATATTGGGAATGCTGAGTGATGCTGTCAGACAGAGAGAGAGCGAGAGAGAGAGAGAGAGAGAGAGAGAGAGAGAGAGAGAGAGAGAGAGAGAGAGAGAGAATGATTCAGACTAAATAAAACAGATGTGAGTTGAAGTATAAACATTTCATTAGCAATCACACTTTTTAGTTCCGGTTTGGGCTAAACCAAACATGACATGATAAAAGTAACACAAATCCCTGAATTAGAGGTAGCCTAATAAGAGTGTGGACATAAAACAAGCATTAAACTGCACTCTTCTAATTCTCCAACAGGAGTTAAAAAGGTGTGTGTGTGTGTGTGTGTGTGTGTGTGTGTGTGTGTGTGTGTGTGTGTGTGTGTGTGTGTGTGTGTGTGTTTGTGTGTGTGTGTCTGTCTCTGTGTGCAGTACTCTGAGCCATGCTATTCTCATCAATACAGTGAAAAGCTTTGATGTGTTATCCTGCGAGAAAACCTTCACTTACTCAACTCAAACATAGTGAGAGGCAGTGGGGAGAGAAGGAGAGGAGGAAGCTTAAGAAGGAGCTGACGAGACAGAGCATATTTACATCAAGGTGTTTGAGCTTAGCTTCTGAGAAGTCCATTGATCACCAACCACGCCCTCCTCTGTCCCTCTTTCTGATGGGAAACAGAGTTATAAGGCCATAATGAATAATTAACATCAAAATGCCTCCTACTGCCTACAGTGCAAAAACACCTGCCCTTCTGTAGATCATGACTGGCAAAGGATGTATCTTCTTATCTGTTTGTCACTTTTTTACTTAGTGTTCTTTTTATGAACAGGCTTATACCTTAACAAGAAAAGCGTGATAATTGCGAACTATGATTCATCAAGTGATGCTACAACTCTTCAAACATCCATCAGGGTGAAATAGGGCAGTGTGGGAGATGGTTTCACATACAACTAGGCCTCCCCAACTAGTTAAGAGGTAGCGACTGCCAAGAAGGTCAGTCCAGGATACAGTGTCAGCACGCCGTTTGTTCCCAAGACATGTTGATGGCCCATAAGGATTTTGGATCCACGACAGGAATACCAATGCTTTTCTCGCCACCCTACCATTACACAGTAACTCATACAAAACCCATAGATAACATCATATGACTTGTTGCATCAGAGGCGTTCGACAAAGTGGCTCCTTGGTATTTGGAGGTCTGAGTATCATGCCAAATATGGTCACTCTCTGAGGTGGATATCAATATTTCTGTGTCAATTCTTCAGGTCAACTTTGTCCGCTGTGGTAGACATCGTTTAGAACAACAGAGAGAAGATCAGAGCTGAAACGATAGTTAATCAATCAATTAGCCGATAAACAGAAAATGTATTATTGTGATAAATAATGGTTTGATTTACTTTTCAATTAGAAATGCCCAGACTTTGCTGGTTACAGCTCCTTAAATGTGAGGATTTTCCACTTCTCTCTGTTTAATGTCATTGTAAATCAAATATCTTTGGGTAACTGTTGATCGAAAAAAACAAGATATTTGAGGAACAATTAAAGACCAAACAAATAACTTTAAAAAACTAAATCTAATAATAATCTAGTTGCAGCCCTAAAGAAGATAACAATAATGCTGAAATGATTAACCAATTATTTGATTAGCCATTCTGTAAAACAATTATAGGCAACCTTTTTGGGGTGCTGGTTAGACAAAACATGGCAGCACTTACAGTAACATCCCATTCAAAGATGAGATTATGTCAAAAACAAAGACTGCATACCAACAACACATGGGACTCAGTGGGTTTTGTTTTGTCAGGACATTGGGGCATGAATGATGACTGATCAAGTTTTTCTGATGAGGATGTTGCTGGTACATACTCTATATAGAGAGCGGGACAGTGTACTGGACAGACATATCTTGCTAAATCATGCCTATATACAGAATACAACAATGCAGAGCCAATCATGTATTTCACAGGAAATAATGATTAATTCTTAATGGGATTTGGTAACCATTAGTATAGGTACTGGAGTGGCTGACTTGCTTTGGTCATTCACAGGTCTCTATGTAAGCACTTATAACAAGTGCTCTAACAGCTTGGGTAAATACAGCTATGTATGTGTGTGTCTGTGTGTGTGTGTGTGTGTGTGTGTGTGTGTGTGTGTGTGTGTGTGTGTGTGTGTATACATGTACATACACCCTGTAAAACTGCACCCACACAGACCTCAGTTGGTTAAACATTCCTATTTGACATTATGCATTGGAAGACAGCTATGGCTGTGTGTGTGTGTGTGTGTGTGTGTGTGTGTGTGTGTGTGTGTGTGTGTGTGTGTGTGTGTGTGTGTGTGTGTGTGGCTGTTCAGAGGTAATGTAATGAAGGCCATGGCTCCATTAGGACTCCCTTCCTGCAGAATCCAATCACACAACTCCCAGTGGAGAAAGAGAGATAGACAGATAGGCAGGCAGACACAGAGATGCAGACAGAGAGGCAGAAAAGAGAGAGATGAAAATGTCAAAGGATGCAGTGAAATCTGACCTACTGGCACATCAGGATCTTAGTGTACGGGACCAGTAGTGGGGAGGAGTGTGTGGCAGACAGGGTGAGGGAAGGGAGACATTTGTGTTTTGCAGGATTCAAGCTCATCTCTGAGAGCTTATATCTAAAGGTGGCCAGCATGTCTCAACTGAAGCCTGGAGGGTCAAACTTTTCAATTACCAATATCAGACTGTAGTAGACATACAATCCAGTTCTGAATTGATCTCTGCAAACTGAGCTCTTTAAGTATCCACTATTCAACCACAAGAAAGTGGACTGGCACAGGCAGAGGGTTGACGAATTATGACGCAGTTTCTCTGTATTGTTCATGTCAGGAGAAAGCAGACTGAGGGAAGCAATCGCTCAGCACAAGCCCAGAGCAGAGCATAAATGCCCAGTGACACATGAGTTCAGTGAGCACACAGACTAGGACGCACAGCCACTTGGCTCGGTAGAAGCTATCCTTCTCCAGGACAATCACAAGAGAGACGGGCAGTATTTTTAGATCTGAAAGTTAAATCCTCACATCACATTGTGTCCCTTTGTCATTTTCTCTCTTTGCCTCACATGCGTAAATCTGTTATTGCTGTATTGAGCTCTATCTCAACATTTGAAGTTTCCCATAACTATCATTTCATGTTTTTCAACTCTCTCGCAGAGCCTCCCCCAGCTTACAGAATCAGTTCCCCCAAATCACAGACTTAGATGTAACATAGATTTAGACTTAACCCCAATTGGCATCAAGCCATACATACATAGTGTCTTCCTAGAAACATGCCCTGTTTACTCAGGGTAATATAGAGACATTGCTACAATCTTCATTGTAAAGAATTATTTTGTCAAAGGTACAGTAAAAACTATCTATAGCAAGTTCTGTTCTGTGGATAATCCTAAAAAACCAGGTTATTGTCTCTGGAAAGATATTTCTGCTGACACTTTCTATTGTGTTCAACAAATAACACAGAAACTATCGACAGGGCTAAATACAACTACACACTCAGAAGAAGGTAGATTAAATAGTACATTTTGGAGTACAACAGCCACCATTTTCTTAAAAAGGTACAATAATGTAACATACACAAACAAAAGTACCTATAAAGCTTTGTTAATCAATATTTTTTTTATATTTACAACGAATGAAATAACTACATATAATGCGAAATGGGTCACATGCAGTGATAAACCCACACATACTTCTCACAGAACTCTCTTTAAAGCCCTCTAGCCTCTTAGCTCATTGCTGTGGTTTTATTCCACACACACTAACTTCAGTCTCAACTGCTCTCACCAACCCAAATTCCAACAGCCGCATGACATGTTTTCAGCAAAAAAAAAGCACTGATGAAACCACCGTACGCTTCCTTCCCAGCACCAAACTGCAGATGGACAAAGTAGCAGCAAGCTGGTGAGGAAAGTCAAACATATAGCAAGCTAACAACACAGATATTTTACACAGGAACCGGAGGAGACCCAAGAGCTAAAAGGAGAGTGAATATTACATTTACATTTGTCAGGTAGCCAGAAACACAAATCCAAATGAATAGTAATGGTGCTCTGCATCTGCTGGATTTATAAAAAGGCAAATGTTTGATACGTGTTAGCCAAGACAATCTTATTAGCCAATATTATGTCAGGGCTGTGGCAGTCAGTTTGTTGTGGAGTTCATCTGCCCCCAAATGGTCCAAAAAGCCAAAACAAAACTAAACAAGGGTCCATACACACAGGTGTTTGCATTTATTTGGCCTGTTTTTACATCTTGTCAGACTGTATGGGCATGCAGATATGCTTAACTGGCTATCTTCCTCGCCTATTTTTCACGCAACACCAAGTGTGTTGGAAGCGTTTCCAGGCAAAAGAAAAGATGTTTATATGTCATTTTGACACAAATACATTTAATAAATGATCAACATTTTGATGTTTGAAAGTCTCTATGTTTTGACATAAATGCAGATATAAATGTAATTAAAAAAATATTAATAAATAATTATCAATTTTCAAATATTGCACCTGTCAATACAGAACGAAATATTCTGTAGCCTATTTTGCCATCAATACTGCTGACCTTTGCTGTAATCAAATCAGTATATATTTATGTTTAACATGAAGCCAACTACTGCTTGAGTGCATTTTATCAATGGGAAACATACATGTGTACAGACAAGGCTAGCAGCAGCAGCGCCGCATCAGACATGTTTCTGGTGTGCAAAGACATAGAAAACACCACGCAGCTGCCACGCAACTGACACGCAACACAAAATGCCACGCTCACGCCACACAGGCAGTGTGCAGGAGGCCTACACCTTGATCATTCTTATGGATACACTGTACAATGATACATTGAGTGTGGTGACCTTACATAATTGGCAGCATACACGTAGCCCTACCCAGCTTCATCCTGGTAGGTGTGTGGGCCTTTACACAATGGTTTAATCAAAAGGCAATGTTGAAAATCTGAGTACTTAATCTATTTTTGTCTTCCAATGTCCAATTCTACCTGCAGTAAGTTTCTTACTAATACCAAGTCTTGGCCAGAGGAGGGGAAAAATACAGAGAGAACAACCAGTAGGAGTTACTAGTGCCGCAGCTAGGACATGATCATTCATCACCACTGCCACTTGTGATTGATCAATGGGGCCAAGTTAGAGGCACTTATCCAGGTTCAGCTGATGTCATACTGGTATGTACTGAGGAGATACTGTAATATTGCAAACATGTATACAGATCTCAGTGAGGGTAACAGTTATGTGTAAAGATTATCTTTAACGTGACTCCTTTTACCAGTGTAGCCTCCAAAAAAGTGTTCACGTTTAACAGAAATGATCAACTTTGTGGGAGGAAATTAAGGAGAACTCTCCTTTGTACTTTCATTAGACACACATGTTGAGCATGTTTTTTTTTACAGTCACTGGTTATAGCAAGCAAGTTATAGTTCAGAGACCTATGGCTAATCTGCTAATCTTTATTCTGTGTGTGTGAAGAACACACCAACCAAAGGACATAAAGACACACCAACACCTGTTTAAGCAGTGCCGCTTTAGATTTCTCAATGCTGAAAATGGATAAACTCCTGATTGCATCAAAGTATATAAGCTCAATGGCCCCACCCAGAAGAAGACACTAAAGTGTGTGTCTATGTGTGTGTGTACTTGTGTGTATATGTAGCACTACAGTCCATTACTGAAATCACATTAGCCTGAGAGAGTGCACTGAGACAGGAAACAACCATCTACCATCTCCTGACTCACTCTCTGAATACTGAATACACAAACACATTACACGATCCAATCTAGGAGGTAACACTTAACATTCATTTTCTTGTTTATGCCATACATTATGAAAACATACTCATAGATATAAATGAAATACTTCTTAGCAAGAAATATATGTGATGGAGAGGAATAAGAAGCTACATAGTACCAGTGATATCAGAATTTCAGTCTACACAAGGACAGACTTACTGGCAAACCAGCCCAGCCCAAGAGTGGCACGTAGTGGACACACACACACACACACACACACACACACACACTCACTCACTCTCTCACTCTCTCTCTCTCTCTCACTCTCTCTCTCTCTCTCTCTCTCTCTCTCTCTCTCTCTCTCTCTCTGTCTCAGGCAGAAGGCTATTAAACTATCATTGGTTTTTTTCTTCAAGTTGGACACAGTCTGCCTACTAAAATTCACAAGAGCCCAGTACTCTAGTTACTATTACTAATAAACTACTAGATAAACTACTACCAATATGTCATGTTTGGGGCACGAGGGTCAATGAAAACAACAGGGATACCCACCCTCTGACCAGTAAAGCACAATATGTCCCATGTAAACAGTAAACCTACAGTGGTAGGTTGTATATGAAGTTGTAAACATTCCTCACTGCAGCCTGTAATAGTGACTAGTGGAGTCAGCGCAAGTCTGGTGGTGTTTATTTTGACGGGCATAACAACTAGCACAATTTCAGTCTGGCATTTTCTCCGCAGAGTCGCTTACTCCAATTAGTAGCTAATTTGAACAAAATGTATGCAACATCTGAGAAAATCTTTTACATCACCAGGGCCGATGTGCTAAAGCGCCTTTGAATGCTCTCCCTAAATGCACATCATCGGCAGCGGTTTGGGCTGCTCGTTACACGGCTGGCTGGGCCATTCAATGCAGAACAGGCGGACAGACACCCACCTGCCGTATACGGTTCTGGTGCAGCGGTGGTAGAGGTCCACCCTCGGGAGACGTGTTGCTCGAAGAGGCCATTTTCAAGTCTCCATCGGAGCCGCCGCCCCTGGAGAGACTTCCTTCAGGGCTTTTTGACATTCTGTCTCGGGCTGGCTGCTGCTGGTCCGGCGACGCGGTCAGTGAGGGTCCTTTTGCCGGTGCAAGGTGGATCTCTGTGGGGGGCCTCAGAATCCACAAGGCTCGGCCGGGCCCGGGATCATTCTGCGGCGTCACACACAGTCTGTTATGATACTTGACAAAATATGATACAGTGATTCTTCCAGATTGTCAAACCAAAACGAGCGCTCCCTCTGTTCAGGGATGCTCCCGATGTGTTGATGTAGGCTGAGTGTGTGTGGTGTGGAGATGTGAACGCGCGAATGCGCTTCCACGAAACTCCGCAGGATCAATGTTGCCTTCAAGGACAGTCGGAAATGTTGAAAACGCAAATTGATTAGGATGGTCAATCTGAAAAGAAAACTGCAACTCCACTTTGCTGAAATACGATCTGTACGGGGTGAGAAAAATAATAAAAGTATTTTAAACTATGTAATGATTGGTTTATAGTATGTGACTAGTTAGAGTAGGCTAATGGCGTGTCTATTTTTTACTTTTTGTCAGCGTTAGTTGTGTCATTGTTTAACATAGCCTACTACATCACTTAAAACAGCAGTTACATGTCACATCACATGTACTCATTATTTATTACCACTGAGAAAAATAGCTCTACTCCACTTGATTCCTATTATAAAATAAGAGACATAGGCCTATATCAAAACATTTTGTGACCAGAACATTTTTTACCAATGGCACATGAATGCACCAGTGAGAAGCAGCAGTGCGCTCCTGTTTTGCCTTTTTGTGTGTCCCCCACCCGTCGGTGCTTCTGCAGAAGCAAGTTAACAGTGTGGTCCAAGATGAAATGAAAACTGTAAGATTGCTTAATACACAAACATGAAATCATCGAAGCCCAGGCACATTGGGTTGGACTTACATAATGTAAGCTCCATCTTAGTATTCTTACGCCCCCACCCTTGGCCTGTGTGTCCTCACTGAGCTACAAATTTAATGGAGGTTGACAGTGCAAAATCAATAACAGTCTTGGGAGCCATTTAAAAACCAGCAGGACTCGAGGTGGGCGAGGTGAAAAAGAGTAAGAAATCATGTTCAATACAAAACAAACGTGTCATTGTTTAGAGACATCCGGTTGTTCCAAGTCAGACATTATTTTAATTTACCTTCTCTTTAAATTGAAGAGTACTAGATGAAATGTTAACTGTCAAATAACGTGTTTTGCATGCATTTGTTTATTCCAAAAGCACACAACATGTATTAAAGAGTATAACAATGGATGTTCCCCTGCCTTAGGTAAATCTTGATTCATTCTGCTAATTCCAACATAAAGACATTTTTGGCAGTTTCTTTTCAAAGATTTAGTGGCCATGGAGAAAGATTTACTATAAACACACACACACACACACACACACACACACACACATATAATATTTAGGCTGTTATGGCTATAGTAATAGATAGATAAAGTAAATTTCATGGTGGTTGGCCCCTTCAGCACTGACTACTTTCAGCCTTCTGTCACTGTAATGGTTACATTTTGGACATGAACTGTAATAGGTCTGGTGTAAAACTATCCAATCTGTATTGGTGAGCATCCAAAACCAAATATACAGAACCAAGGTCTTTTCCATATTTTCTTTTTACAACTTAATGAATGTGCCTTAGAAAATAGCAACAGAAAGCAATCACGTTGGACACAGTATAGCTTATTACCTCAGTCTTTAGTCATTCTTCTACAAGTCCAAAGAAATTTGGTCAAGATAGATTTACTTTTAAATGGTTAGCACAGATATATTAGATGCAAAGACTTTATCATAACACGGGGGTTTGTCCTAGGTTCACTGTGTACCAGTTGCTTCTTTGATACCTTACATTTTGTACCATGAAAGTACAAAATCAACTGGGTTCTCCATTATTATGTTTGTACAGTGGCACTCACAAGTTTATGAACCCATGCTAATGCTAACCAATTTTCTTTGTGAATGAATAATGTATCGTAAATAAATAAATGTTCTTCCTTAAAATACAGGGGGCATAAGTAAGTACACCCCTATGTTAAATTCCCATAGAGGCAGGCAGATTTTTATTTTTAAAGGCCAGTTATTTCACAGATCCAGGATACTATGCATCCTGATAAAGTTCCCTTGGCCTTTGGAATTAAAATAGCCCCACATCATCACATATCCTTCACCATACCTAGAGATTGGCATGGGGTACTTTCCATAAAATCATCTCTGAATGCAAATCAAACCAGCTATTAGGCTAACTGAAATAAAACCAGAAAAACTTAGAGGGTCCTAAAGTTGTGTTTCATCAAAATCTAGGGCCATCTATGGTTAAGTGTGTGCACTGTACTTGATGGTAAATGGGAGGCAAAAGGGGCCCGACAGTAAATGCATGCCCCTGGGCCCACAAACTGCCCATGCTCCTAAGGATTCTGTTTCCTGCTGCAACTCATTGCTAAGTATGTTGTGGCAGTTTCCCTTTTTCATACAGCATGGCCTTAGAAATAACAGTTCCAATTTAAGTACCATATCACAAGCTAACAAACCACATCTAAGACTGAAAACATGACATCTCAAGAACCTAAGGCCACATTATAAAGCTTTTACCCAATCAGTGTAAATGATTGATGACTGACTGCTGAGTTTATGTTAACTATGGGACATGCTGACTCAACCTGTAAGGTAGGGATATGTTTCACAAGCACCTATGATGATGCTTTTCTTTATTTATTTTCTATATGCAACACTGCCCTCTGTTTCCACTGCATGGTATCACACTCAAAACACAATATTGTCCTACAAGCCATGTTTTACACGATTACTACCTATCGTTACCTATCAAGAAGACCTATCATGGCAGTGGCCAAACTAATCAAGACTTAAACATATTACATTAAGGATATATTGAGATGGCCTTGAATACAAAAACCGGACAGGTAACTATATAAAAAATACTTTATTTTACAAACAAGATTATCATTGAAATGGTTCAAATCAATGACAGTAGCGCCAAAACCACCAAGAAACAATAACAATGACAAACAACAGAAGACAAGGACACATGGTGGGAAAAGCTTAGAGCTGGAGTGTACTTCTGAGTCTTTTTTAATGTGCGGAGAGTTGGTCCAGGTTGTCGTGGCTGCGGCTGGAGAGGTGGGCCTCCAGAATTTCCCCAAACAAATTCCTTTTCAGGAGGCTGTAGGCCATGGGCAGAAGTTGCCTGATAACCTTGTGGAAATACTGGGGAGAGTCAGGAAACAAAAGATTAATAATGCATTTCTTTCTTAGTGGTTTTGCAACTTTCAGGCCTTTTAAAGCAGTGGCTCCCAAACCTTTTGGCTTTTAAATCCCCAAAATATAAAAATGTGTGTGGCAGAAATGTGTTTTTATGTCTAGTATATGCCATTAAATCCCACCTTGCCACACTCAGATTTATCCTGTGACGTATTGGAGGGGTGCTGAACCCTAACAAAGCTATTGTGAGGAGTGTATTAACTTTACTCTCGCAAACCCAAGTGCACCTAACACAATGTCACAAGACGCTGAGGAAGCACTGTGCAAAATTGAAAATACTGAAAAACAATCTGAGAGATTCATTCACAAAACATACTTTTGCATACAGGAAAGTAACCATATCTCAGTTGTCTGAATATTTGGTTTTATACAGTATATCTAAAGCTGTAGTGCGTAGTTTCTGTCGCCCCCATGAGGAATTCTAAGAAATGACAACACCACTGTCGGTGCAGCCACATGACGCAAGCCTTCTGTGATCGCACCACCCCCACTCCTCCTCTACGCAGTTGCTAGTAGCTCAAGGAGGACACGGAGGATTAAAAAACATGATGGACTCTTCAGAAGAGGTAATTATCTTGTTATTTTTATTTCCTCTTCGTCTCCAAAGCTGAACGTTGCGGTTGTCCTTTCTCAGCGGTGACATAAAACGCATCCCTTGAGCTTCCGCGCGCAAATGTCGCCGGACAGCACCATTTTTCAAACATAGCCATACTGAGAGAAATACAGAGAGAGTTTTGTGGAGCGGATAGGCTTGATTAGCTTTGTATCAACTCATTTGGCAATGGCTTCAATGTAATGGATTTTCATTAATACAAAATAAGGGTGTCACCTAAATTAAGTCACAATCTTGAATTTCGAATAAAAAAATGGAACGTCAACACTGCCACGCCCCCATGTCACGTCAGTCGGCTTGCCAAGCGGAAAAAAAAAGACACGTGTTGAAGTGCTGCAAGTCAGTCAACCTCTTCCAACCTACTACGTTACTAGGAAAAATTATGCCATAATTAAATGTGAAATGTAAAATGGAAATACTTAAATTAAATCTCAAATAGATAAAAAGAAATCATTTTATCAATCCTTTCCCTTTTATAATTTTCAATTTGACATTTTATCTTTTGAATTTTACGTTTTACATTTGACATTGACATTTTAAGATTCACCTTTTATATTTCGATTTAACATTAAGCTTTTCATTTAGAAGTGACAGGTGTCAATTTAAATGAGGAGGCGTGGCCCAACGGCTGGGGGAGGGTCTGAAACCACTTCCAGCTGACAGGGGGGGCTGTGAGTATTACAGGCCGCCGGTAAGCAAGCGATCCCGGCCACCGCAAGCTGACTGTCACCTAAGACTGGAGCTTCTAAGTCCGACAACATATCGGAGCAAATGTGCAATTGGCCATACATTTTTGTAAAACTGACCATATTCAAACTGTACACCGTTAATTTCTCGCATAAAACAGTCTCGGAATTGAATTTAGTGGTGAAATAGCAGACGAAAAAAATCAATCCAATTCTAGAATCTAGATCGGGAGTTTGCCGTAGTAGCAGCAGGCAACAACAGGAAACCTTTTACAATTTTCGTCTGCTATTTCACCACTCATTTCCCCACAACTTTATCTAACTATAAGCGCGGTTCAATCATGCGAGGCTCAGCTGCGGCTCATCTAGAGATTCGGCATCATCGGCGCTACAGCGCGTAGTGATGTGCCCCGGCTCCGGGCAAGGTAAGGAGACAGGCGCTGTAGCGGCTTCTCCAGCAGGCTGAACCGGCTTCTTCGTCCCCTGCCCGGGCCACATCGCTACCTGGATGTGTGACGGCTAGACGAAAAAAAGGGGACACGCCGAATCTCTATGAGCCGCGAGATTCTAGAATTTATTGTTTTTTTCGTCTGCTATTTCACCACTAAATTCATTTCTGAGAATGTTTTATGAAAGTTTTACAGTTTTACAAAAATGTATGGCCAATTGCACATTTGCTCTGATATGTTGTCGGACTTAGAAGCTCCAGTCTTAGGTGACAGTCAGCTTGCGGTGGCCGGATCGCTTGCTTACCGGCGGCCTGTAATACTCACAGCCCCCCCTGTCAGCTGGAAGTGGTTTCAGACCCTCCCCCAGCCGTTGGGCCACGCCTCCTCATTTAAATTGACACCTGTCACTTCTAAATGAAAAGCTTAATGTTAAATCGAAATATAAAAGGTGAATCTTAAAATGTCAATGTCAAATGTAAAACGTAAAATTCAAAAGATAAAATGTCAAACTGAAAATTATAAAAGGGAAAGGCTAAAATAAAATGATTTCTTTTTTTCTATTTTGAGATTTTAATTTAAGTATTTCCATTTAAGCTTTTACATTTCACATTTAATTATGGCATGATTTTTCCTAGTAGCGTAGTAAAATAATACTATTTTTAATTTGATCTTGCTTCGTTTTGCTTTCAATTTGAATTATGAATAAATATATCCTCCATAAGTTACAGCCAGTCAAAACATAGCATGGCAACTGCAGATGCAGGAGGCCCATCGACAGAACTTGAGCCCCCTCCTCTTTCACTGAAGTCGCTGGTGTGGAAGTATTTAGGATTTCCAGTGAGTTATGTTGACAACGTTCGTGAGAAAAAAAACACAGTTTGCAAGCTCTGCTATGTGTGTGTACCATATTCTGTTTGTTTACCATTGCACATCAGTCTAGCAGCTAGCAGAGATTCCTTCTGCTTATAGCTTAATCCCAACAAAACCGCACGGTTGAATTTCAGCATGCATGCACGTTTTGTAGCCTAAACAGAGCAGCTTATATTGGTTATATTAGAGAGAGCAACAAGTTAGCGGACTGCCGAGTCACCCTCTCTGCTCTCTGACTGCTCAGCCGCTGAGAGGCGAAGCATCTGCCCTCGGCATTGTCATTCAACTTTATTGATAAATTGTCAAGTTTCCAATTGACTGACGATATGTTATTGTTACATTATGTTGTTAATAAATGTTTTAAAATTTGACAATGTAGTGTGTTACATTGCAAACAAAGGTCAGATATTATATTGCATAAAAGTCTAGTCTAAAAATAAATAATAATGTAAAAATTGAGAATCGAATCAAACCGTGAACTTAGAATCGAAAATTTTAATCGAAGATGTGGAGAATCGTGACACCCCTAATATAAAATAATTGCGCACTATGAGTGTGAGTGTTAAACTGGCATTTATGCAACACTTTGTGAGACTCACATGTGATCCGTAACAGAAGAGGTCCATTCCTAGTTCATATCCCATGCCGTAGTCACATTCATCGTTGGCAAACTGAACAAACGTAATCATCTCCTGGAGAGGTCCAAAGGCCTTGACACGCTCTTCATCATTCCGGGCTTCAGCAATTGCCTTGAGGATCTTCTTGAGACCAGCTGGATATAGAGGAGGGCGAAAAATAAATATCAAGTAATCACTCATAGGACATATACCAGGAATTAAACACATTTTTAAGGTTTGGTATATATACGGACACACAATATATAAGCTCACCATCTGTTTCTGGTAATTCTCTGTATCCTACATCATTCTTGTCCACAGGTACAACAATGCCGGCACTGTGGAATGTCTTGGTGACCACCTGCGGTGTGACAAGAGGTGAAGAAATTACCTGCTGGTGTCAACTTGGAGCACTCTGGTCAAACATTATTTTAGTTTTTAACATATTACTACAACCCCTTTAAACTGATTTACCCACATTTTGTGAAATGATAGTACTTTGTGATGTGGTGGGGTTGGCAATGTGTCCAAAACAGTAATACGTTTATCCACCATGACTGTACCATGGAGGTTCCTTGAAAACCAAATAGAGATTTTCAATGCCTTGTAGGTGTCTCTGACTTAAATCACGTGGTAAACATAGCTATACTTATTGAACTATTGATATTATTATTATTATAGATATTGAGTATTGAATTGATACACTGCTGCAGGGGTTTACATTTACAGTCATGAGGGACAAAGCATAACATATGAGGTAGAAATTAGGAGCACTATGAGTGAGTTCTTAATACAATAGACAGATAGATAAAACCCCTGTTTATTCCATTGTGTAAGTTACCTTCTTGTCCCTCTGCTTCATGCCTTTGGTCTTCTGCTCCAGCGACAAGCCCAGAGTCTCTGCCCTGTCTCTCAGCTGTGCCTCCAACCTTTCCAAAGCTTCTCCCCCTGCTTTCTTGCTGCCCCTCTCTTTCCTTCTCCTCAACAGATACAGGCTGATGGAGGCGGGAACAAAAGGGATCAACAGTGGGTAAGAGGACATTCATGGAAGTAGACCGTGTCATGAAAAAAAGTCATATTCAATAATATGAAGACAATCGCAGACATAATAGGCAGTTTATCACAATAGGTAGTGTGCGCCAATCACCTTTTATGATCACTGATCTGAGCAAGCATTAAGTTTGAGAGAGTTTTGTGTGGCTACCATATATGCACGTAATGCAACATAATTATTTTATTTATTTATTTATTTGTTTACCTTTATTTAACCAGGAAGAGACTCATTGATATTAAAAATCTCTATTTCATGAGTCTCCTGGCCAAGACAGGCAGCAGTACAACCACACATACATACAAACACAAAATACACAAAAACACTAAAAACATAAAACAACTGAAACAGCAAATCCCTCAAAGTCAACCACAATCCTAAACACGTCAGGCAAAACATCTACAACCAGATGTGGCTGCCTCCAAGTGAATCAACATCCTCTTAAACGTGACCAATGAGAGCAGCTCATTAAGTTTCATGGATTTCTGTAACTTGTTCCATGTAGAGGGAGCAGCAAACTTAAACACCTTTTTCCCCAGCTCAGTTCTAACCTTCGGAACAGACAGAAGGAAAAGATTCTGGGAATGAAGATTGTAAGTCCCGATACTATTTACTAGGGCTGTCAAAAGATTATTATTTTTTTAAATCGTGATTAATCGCTGAATTTCTATAGGTAATCGCGATTAATCGCATATTTTATCACATGATTAAAATTCTATTATTTTGCATTTCAGAATCGTTTTTAAGTACATAATAACAATGGAAAGCAATTCTTGCCAGTGTATCTTCATTGGGAATCAAATGAATGCAAAGAAAGTTACTTTATGAACTTGACTAAGATTTGTATTTGTTTATTATTTATTTACTGTAAACAAAAGAAAAATGTGTGAATCTGTCATTATTGCACAATTCCTCCAAGTACCTAACTAAAAAACTAAAAATCCCTATCCTTACTAGAGTCAATATAGTGTGCAGTAATTTCTAAATCATTTTGATTACACACTGACGTCCAGTGATCACCGGTTAATGAGACAGCGTTTGCAGCACCTTGCAGCAGGGCTGCTTTCTCCGTGTCATATAGGCTGTGTATGCGTGAAACTACTGTCCCCTTCGACGGCAATGAGACAGGTCAGAACATGCCAACCGTAGTACGTCTTGGGACCCAAGTCTTCTACGATGCTGACAGTTCTGCAGTTAGTTGCCACCCATTTCGCAAGAGCTGTAGTAATTTTTGGGGATTTGAGTTTTCGAAAATTCAGAATCGTGTTGATGCTGTCTTTCTCCATCATGCCTGAAGCAGGAGGAAGTATCGCAGATGATGATAAGTAACGATGCGGCAAAGGGACAAAATAGTAGCCTGTTAGGCATGACGCGAAGCCGAGTGAAGTGTAAAATAAATTAATAAATGCCGGCATGTGATTAAAAAAAAATTAATGCGTTATGCTCGGCCATTAATCGCATCGCGATTAACGCGTTAATGCTGGCAGCCCTACTATTTACACTGATACAGGTCAAAATAAATAGTTGTCTCTATGTGCCTGCTTACTGGAATGCATACTCACCATTTGCTACTGGTGAGAAATGAAAAGTGCAGTGTCAGTGTCCTCAGTGTCACTGTCCTCAGTGCCTTAGCCAGATGGATAAAATGCCCTCTACTTTTCTCATGACTCATACAGATTAGACTCTATGGTGAAATTTTAATTCCTTTCTTAAACTGATCACAAGTATAGAAAATGTTTCTGTATGGTGAATATGTGGTGGTTAGTACTCACAGGACAGCAGCAAACACATTGCCTCCCATCTGTGTGATAGTGCAGCCTTTCTTGGCTTCATTTTCTCCAACAAACGAAGGTAGGGAGTCTGGAGAGTCTCTGGTGGATTTTGAGAACAATAGCATTCAGTAAATCAGAACTAATCATGCTCATGTAGAAACAGGTACCACTGTTGTCATACCATCAACCCCCCCCCCGACTAGCTAGATTAGTAGACTGTTAGTAGGCTAAGCCAAGGGCTCTCTAGTGGAAGCTACAGCATCGTCACACAAGCAATTACACTGGTTCAGCACAGATCCCACACCTTCAAAGACTTCAGATGGCAAGTGGCAACAACTTTTGTGTTGTATACCTGTAGTAGCCGATGTGATGCTGACTGTCTTCACTCCCCAGAAGGATGGTCTGAAACTCTGGTGGGTCGTATAAATACCTCCAGTGAATGTGGAAGTTAGGCTGAGGATTCTTGGAGTTTTTGTGGGCTCCTGCCAGGATGTCAAAGGGCCCAACCAGCTGCAAACCCAGTGTGTCTTTCAGTGCACCTATATAGATTAAGATGAAAAAAATCATTTAATGATACAGAATAGGGCTGGGACGATTTGTCGACGTAGTCGATTACGTAAATGCGTCAACACAAATTTTGCGTCGACACGTCACTAAATAAATAAATAAAACTTGCGTGCAAATTAATTAATGTAATGCGGAACTAATGTAATGCGGAACTACTGTTAAGATACGCGGGTTCTAGGAACACCTAATCTGTAGCCCCACCTTAGCTCTGAAGCTAGGCGAGCTCTCCGCCTACATGCAGTTTTTTGTACAGTCCAGTGAGTGAGTCAGAGCTGGCTAGCAACGAATATGGCGAGTGGTGGTGACCCACAAGAGTCAGAGGACCCGCCGGCCTCTTTAAGATCGCAAGTTTGGGAAAACTTCGAGACTGTATGCCTGGAGCCTCTCGTCTCATGCCCTCCCGCCTGGTGGTGTCCCCGCCTTGAATTCTTCGGTCTTCGGGTCAGTTACAGTAGTACATGCGAGAGAGTGGTGGATAAGACGAGGACTGTGTGTCGGCGTTGTTCAGCAGTTGTTGGGTATGTGAGTGGAAATACATCTAACATGCTAACGCATATCCGACGCCATCACCCAGATGTGCCAATCACTGGAACAAGACAAAAAAAACTGTCCAACTTCTCCTCCCTACAGTGCTTAACCAGCCTTAAGATACAACTAATTAAAGTTAAATTAAAGGGAGAAGAGCTTGGATGTTAAACAAGAGCGTATTCATTATTTTACCTACTGTTAAAAAAAAGCAAATGCAGGCTACTCTTTTTGCACTTGCTCTGTTTACTTTAAGTTTTTATTTTTGTATTCCTCCTGAAAGTGACTTTATTTTGTGGTTGGATTGATAGCCTACATCTGGCTTCAGGTTGCACTAAACATTAATTTTACAGTGCAGTGTTAAACAATTTTAATAAATAGAGATTTGAAATTTGTTTTGTGTAAACTGTTAATAATTGAGCAATGGGAAAATAATCGCGAATAAAAAAATTAATCGTTAGATTAATCAAAAAATGTACCGTTAGATTAGTCGACTAATCGAAAAAATAATCGCTAGATTAATCGTTTAAAAAATAATCTTTTAAAAAATAATCTTTTAAAAAATAATCGTTTGGGACAGCCCTAATTAATTATATATATAGGAAAAATACACAAAACCTATGAAAACTCAAAGAAATGTTCAAGAAACCAAATTCAATCGCTTCCCTTTACCTTGGTATGGTCAAGTTTCTGCATCTCAAATGTTGAGATTTCATGTTTTTCCTTCCTTCTTTAATACATCTGGGGTCTCATTTATAAACGTGGCGTACACACAAAACGGGGCTGAAAATGTGCGTACGCCACTTCCCACGCAAAGGTTGTGATTTATAAAAAACTAATTTGACGGGAGAATGTGCGGTCCTCCATGCAAACTCTGACCCATGCGTACGCACATTTTGGAGACAATGGGAATTGGCGACACAGATGGAGAGGTGGTGAACTGATGTCAGACTGCAGAAAGCACATGTGGGAATAACTAGTACTCGTAATATTGTCAAGCATTGATGCCTCACGCACATTTCTTCACTCCATATCATCCATGTTATCATGAAGATTAAATCCAGTAGTGTTATTTGCACTTGTACTGAGTTAGAATTGTTCCATAAACACCTTGTAAAATCCAACTCAAATCTTAATATTTAATCAGCGTTGTCTCACCGTCACATTGTCCGCTACGGAGCGCAGGAGGAAGAGAGATGGCCAGACTGCATGGAATACAGGATAGCATTTAAATACCCTATTTATTAGATAACAGCAGAACACATTGTAAATAACTAAATATCTGTCTTTAATACTGTGCATATATCATCAAATGTCAAAGTCTGGAAATACAGCCGTTAAGCTCTTGTGCAATCATTACCCGTTATCAGTCCGAACTTTAATACTGTTCGTGACAAAACCTGCACTTTAGAAAAGTGTGTTTGCCTTGACTTTCTTCTTCAAATTGTATCTTTGGGGGGGGAATACCACTAGTTATGCTGTGATTTTGGCAAGGTGTTAACAATCACTCTAATTGTTGTAAACATATAAATACTGCAGTGACCGCGTGCATAATGCTGCATGATGGCACTGCTGGCACTGCAGGAGGACTAACCCCCAATGGAAGAATCAGGAGAGAAAGAGACTTCAGGGACCATGACGATGACTGGCTAATATGCCGATTTAAATTCCCTAAAGCTCTTGGATCTATGTACTGAATTGGGTCCAGTAGAGAGGGCAACTTGCCGGAACCGTGCCATCCCGGTCCAAATACAGGTTCTTGCCACTCTGGGAGTAACCGCCTGTTTCCAGACTTTATCAATAAGGCTGGTTTGGATATAATATATAGTTCTGTTAAATCTTATCATATAGGTCTGGTATATCGAAGCTGTCCCTGAATGCCGAAATGCCTGCCATTTTGGACGGTATTATTAATAATGGTAGTCTATAGATCAGGTTTCCCTACACTGTGTGAGAACAGGCCGAAATTATAATTCAATTTGCAGCAATTCCCGAGTGTCTGAGAAGTTTTCTTTTTCCCCACCAGTCGTCATGATTCGGCGTAAGAACAACTGTCAGGGTCATAACATACTGATCAGCATTCATGAGGTGCTTTGCATTGACTTTTTATGGTTAAAAATGGGCGTGTACAGGGCAGGATAAGAGGCTGATTCACGTATGCACACTTATCTGTGATTTATAAAGGGAACATTGCTTACAGATGTGCGTACGCATGGTTTTATAAATCTGATTCTTTTTTTGCCGTATGCCATTTTTGGCTTTTGGGCTTACGTACACTTTTAGTAAGGATCCTGCACAGTTTTATAAATGAAACCCCTGGACTGTCTGACTGCTGGTCACAAAAAAAAAATAAAAATAAATAAAATCGGTTTCAGATGTCAATTTGGGACGTGTAAACTTTCAGTGAGGAATTGCAAGAACATTTTGACTATATAGTATGTTTAACAGCAAGTTGTTGTTCCTTGTTGTCCTATCAGTATTTATATAACAAGATGCACCGTTGGTGTAAAGGGCATACCACGGGGGCTGTCAGGACAAAGCTCCTTGCAGAGGTCCCAGAAGTGGTACAGATCTTCTGGCATTTGAAGCTTGTACAGTTGCAACATCTCGTCTCGTTGCTCTGAATCCACCTCTGACAATGGCACGGCTTTAGATTCATCAGTGCGGGCTTTCTTCAACTCCCCATTGCCTGTACCCGACTCCTAAAGAAACGTATTGTAGGAAAAACAACTACGTTATACACAACATTTTTCCTGTTATTTTGATGGTGAGTCTTGTTGTCAACTCAAGGGATGTTAATGTTGATGATTGGGTGTGATCTAAAATATGTTAAATAAGAAATAAATAACCTTTTAGAATAGCACAATCAAACTCAACAGCATCACAAACTACAGACTCCAAAATGATCATCAAGGTGAAGAACAAGGTGAACGCTAAATTAGAACAAAAACTGATCTAGAGCTGGGCAATATATCGATATCGTGATATGAGACTAGATAGTCGTCTTAGATTTTGGATATCGTAATATGGCATAAGTGTGGTCTTTTCCTGGTTTTAAAGGCTGCATTACAGTAAAATTATGTCATTTTCTGAACTTACCAGACTGTTGTAACTGTTCTGTTATTTGCCTTTACCCACTTAGTCATTATATCCACATTACTGATGATTATTTATCAAAAATCTCATTGTGTAAATATTTTGTGAAAGCACTAATAGTCAACACTACAATATCGTTGTGGTATTGATCGAGGTATTTGGTCAAAAATATCGTGATATTTGATTTTCTCCATATCGCCTTCCCTAAACTGATCATTATAACCCTCATAAAGGTAGGGTTTATCAAAGGATTGTTGTATTGGTAACAAACTGGCAACTGCATTACATATGGTTCCACTTTCCCTTTTAGGAGCTGTGTTCAGTGCTCTGCATTTTGTACCCGGCAGAGGAACGTAAAGGGATCGAGAGCGACTCCTTGGGAGACCCTCTACACAGTGGTGTTTCCTACAGCAGACTAGCCTACAAACGTTACCTAACTACAATACTCGGTTATGTTCCACGACTCAGCGCTGCGGACTTGTTAACGCAACAAACATCGAAACGGTATGTTATAAACGGGCGTGTAGCTGGTTGTGAACGCCACTGAACAAGCGGCTTTGCAGTACCCGGCAGCAGTGCTGCTGCCATGTTGTCGTCTGATCGCTGCTGCACACACAGCGTGCCAAACAGTTCTGCCCTTAGCGTTTAACAGAAGTTGCTTTGTTTCCATTATAACCACGCGCAGCACAGCTCCTTGCCAGGTAAAACGGCATTTAAACGGACATAACTGCAGCCCAACAGAGGGGGTCAAAAGATTGTAATATTACCTGACTGGATTTGGGTTTTCTTTTTGCGCGCCCTGTCATTTTCTTCCTCTTGTCTCTCCGACGGCGTCTTCTTCTGCGAGTCGGAATCGGCAGCAACTGCGCCACGTTAAAGCGCATCACTGCCCCCCAGAGGCTGGGTTAGCTGCAGAATCCTGAATCCTGAACCCAATGTAACAAACGCGTCACCCACTAGTACTACCACTGAGCTACACATGTTTTATCTTTGTCCTATAATACTAAGCGATCCATCCATACATTTAAAACTATAGGGATATTTTGTAGCATTTTCACGAAGGAAATGGCCATGGTGATGTGTGCAACAATAGCAGTGTATTTAAAATAATGTGCTTGACTTTTCTGGCACAAAGACCACATTTATTATAATTTTAAAATGGTTTGTTAAAAATGAACTATCAGACATCAAAAGTATTATGCTATGAAACTCAGAAAACACAGAAGGTATCTAATTTTCAGTGGTGATGTAAATTTACAAATGTGTAAGGCTTTATATACAACACTGGGTCACAAAACACCTTTCAGGATCACATGCTATAATGTACATGTGGGATCATACTGAATCATAATGTGCAGCCCCGGATAGTTTTGATAATTACTGGGCCAAAATGCTCTACAGATAAGGTTTGCAACTATACAGTAATGCATTACATGACAATGTTCTGTATTGACACACAAATGCAGCTATAGTATGGACATTGCTATTTTCTTAGCTTTGGTAGCTTCAGTCCATTTAAAAATAATAACACAGATTAGGTTACTTATATGATACAGCTCACAAGTTTGACATTGGTCTTAGGACAGGATATACTCTTAGCCTTATATGTGGGACACAACTGCAGCATTTAACTCATTCTTGCTTGTTTGGAGATGTGTTGCACTTTATGCAAAAAAAAGAAAAAAAAAGAAACACTCCCTACAAGGCTCTGACTATAAGTTCTTCACTATTTGGCAGCCCTTTGTAGAATATATATCTTAATATAATAATAATAATAATAATAATAATAATAATAATATACCTTTCGTCTGAAGAATAGAAGGCCTGTGAATCCCTGTCCATTACCCCCCATTGTCCTCAATGGGGTCTCTGGCACCTACCCAAATTTTTCCTGTGCCCCATTTATTTGACCTCATTGTACCATAATCTAGTTCTGACCCTACCACTTCTGTAGGTGTGTAAGTGTGCACTGATAAATACTCTATACCTTAGTGTGTGTGTGTGTATATATATATATATATATATATATACACTATTATTTCTAAATGTATATGTAGGCTATATATGTGTGTGTGTGTGTGTGTGTGTGTGTATGTATATATATATATATATATATATATATATGTGTGTGTGTGTGTGTGTGTGTGTGTGTGTATAGTGTGTGTGTGTGTGTGTGTGTATATGTGTGTGTGTGTGTGTGTGTGTGTGTGTGTGTGTGTGTGTACGTGTACATACATACATGTTTTTATGAGTATTGTACACTGTCTCCTGTGGGCACCATTGTATTAGCTGTACTGTATAGCTTAATGTGACATCTAATTGCTATGTGTAAATTGACAATGTATGGTGTTTTATTACATTTAACACTGTAAACCTGAAAACCCAATAAATAAATCATAAGAAAAGATTGTTGTATATCCCAACACATTAGTAGTCAAAGTTCTGATGTGTGGACACTACGCCCATATTTAGTCAAGCTGTGTCCAAGAGAGAATGGACAACAAACGGGTGCAGGTGGTTACAATTCCTCTTGTGTCTTTATCCTCTGCCCAGTCTCTGTCTGCGTCTTTTCCTCATTGTTTTTATGTGTTTCCAGGGCTACACAACTACTATTTTCACAATCTTCTTCATCTGCTTTCTCAGTAAGATTCATCCAGTTTTCTCTGTTCTTCTTACATCCCTTCAGCAGTGGGGAGCAGGTGTTGAACAGTCTAGATACAGCCTGAGGGAGACAGAGACGATACGATACGAGAATAGAACAGCATTAAGGACAATGTTGTGATTTTCTTTTCCTTACAAACAAACACACATAGGCCTATGCATGTTTGTACTACATGCAACACCTGCAGAAATAACACACCTTGTACAGTGGATAGCAGATGTCATCAATATATTCAACTTGCATGTATGGCAGTCGAGTGCTGTTTTCTCTGTTCATTATGTCCTGGTCAGAAGAGAGTGTAAACTGGCTGTTAGGACTATTTCAAAGGAGGCCAGATCAAGTGTAGTTGAACTAGTCAAACAAGAAATCACCCATGTTCCACTGTGACTAAAGTACCATCAATGTGTTTGAATAGTAAAAACTGGCTGTGTATTTCTTGTACTGTTATTAATTAACATTAACAAGGCTGCATCAGGGAGGTAAAAACAGTTTTGGGGATGAATGTTACCATAAATAACACTGATTTGTTTTTAACAAAATAACAATGTAACCGGACAAAATCCTGCTAGCAATACTTACAATGGGCTTGATTTTGAACTCTTTTTTCTCTTTGTCCCCTTGTGCGAAGAACTCCATGGTAACTAGCTTGGCAATCTGTTTTGGAGGAAAAGAGAGGTTAGGGTCGGGATGAACATAAAAATGATCAGAGATAAACAAAGAAAAAAAAATGAGACCTACCCTTTTTTGTTCAGGCCAAGGCTTTGTGATAGCAGCGAGGTCACTGGCTGTCATCAACATTGACCTGTGGGGTGAATAAATATCTTAAAGGAATAGCCCCCTGCCCCATTCCATCATAGATATCATTTTCATACTGTATGTCCCGGGTTCTAATTCAATTTAATTCTCACCTCAGTAAATCTTTTTGTTTCTCACTCTTCCAGTTCACTCTGCCTTTCTTGGCGAGAGAAAAGAACTCTGTTCTTCTCCTAAAAAGACAAGCAGAGAAAGGGGGTTAAACAAGACGTATAAAATAGTTGACCTACAGCTACTTTGACATTTTCTGTTTTAACATACTCCATGTAGACAGTTAGGTCAGTTGCGAGGATTGCCCTTTTGATCATGTGTAGTACAGTTCTGTGGTCTTCTGCAGAGAGACCGCTGAGAATCTGACTCCCCTGAGATAGGACGAGAGAGAGACAGCGACCGAGTAAGAGAGCAAAATAAAGTAAAGACTTTGACTCAATGACCACCAAATATACACATAGACATATATTGTTATGACAACAAAGATTGTCTACACTTTAACTCAACTTTTTTCTATTTCTCTTGCTGAATATCTGGCACCATTACAGCTTTCGCATAGTATGCCATTTTTCAAGAAACACATTTTTAATTTTGTCGAGTAAGCAGGAGCTATTTAAAGTATTGTAATTCTATATACACAATCAATCGATATCTATAGCAAATATAATACAATATATCAGTTTATCATCCGATTAATTGCATTCCATCTTAGGGTATTTGTATATAATTTATGCTAAAATATTTCTGATGACAGTAGGTGTGCATGTGTGTCATGCAAAGTTTGATTTAAAAATGAATCAAGTCAAAAAGACAGATAAAGACGGCTAGCTAGACAGATACAGAGTCCAATTAAGTGTGATGATTGGAGAAAAACAAAGTAGTATTTGATTTACAAGTGGTTGGATATGATGAAACAGGTAACGATTGTGTGCATACACAAGTGACTCATAGGTTGAGAAAAAGAGATGGGTCAAAATGAATGTGAAGATCATTGAGATGAGTCTTACAGTGTTGTTTAAGATGAAGAGGCACAGGTTGTAGTGGTGGTTTTCAAGAGAAGAGTGTCCATACAGCTGAGCTAAAGGCTGCTGACTCCTGAAAGAGAGAGAGAGAGAGAGAGAGAGAGAGAGAGAGAGAGAGAGAGAGATTTATATATTGGCTGAATATAAGAAGACAGTGACTGACAACTGACAGCATTACCAGTATAGTACTGGATAAATATACATAGCCATGGATTAGATGAATTCTTTGGGCAAATATATAAAATTGACTAAGCATGAAAGGAGGGGGAGTATAGTGTTTACCTTTCTATATACGAGTTACTGACTCCTCTGTGGTCAAGATCATGATTCAGAGTAGCTACCATCAGTGCTAAAATCTCCAGACGGGAAAAAATTGTCTAAAAATACAAACAGAAAGAGATGGAGAGAGAGAGAGAGAGAGAGAGAGAGAGAGAGAGAGAGAGAGAGAGAGAGAGAGAGAAGAAAGTTATTTACCTGCTTCTCTACATGAAAGCCTGTTCAATTTTGTGCAGTTTTCACATTGAACTCAGCCAGTCAAGAAAGAAAGGCACACTCACACATTTTGTGTTTTGTGTATTAGCTCAAGGCTCTTGAATCAAAGACGAAAAACATTTAACAGAGAGAGCCTGAAGTAAGAAGGCAACAGGGTTCACAAGTAGAGATTTAGGCTGGTGTGTGATTCCCACAGAAAGCAGCAAAGAGGTTTTGGGGAGGTCTCAAATGAATCCTCTTTCAAGTAATATATAGTGCTCTGTACTGGAGAAACCCGGCAGTCCTTGACACCTCCACAAACTTTGGAATTGAACTTAAGAACAAAAAACAAACGACAGTAGAAATCATCAACATGATGCAACTGTCAAGATATGACAGCTCCACATATTAGGGGGTGTACACATTTTACTGAGACTTATTACCTTTACACATTAGAGTTTTGGTAGTGAGGGCTATCATACATGCACATGAGCAAACACACACATACTGTAGACGCAGACATGATGCACTAACCTGGAGTTCGTCTGTGGCCTTGAGCATAGCAAACATGCTTTGAGCAGTGCTCAGTGCGTGGTTCCAGTTGTGATATGGCACGCTGTTCCTGTAACCACGTCTCACGGTCAGTACCCACTGGCAGAGACTCTGAAGGAAAGAGACATTATAAGAGGTGGTAAATAACTAAAGAGGGACCAGTAGAATTATCTGAATTTACTATGCTTTTCATTTTTCTTTGCTTTTAAATTTCAATTTGCCAACAGTGAAACACTTGAGGTGAACTACATCTTGTCATAGATCTCTCTCTCTCTCTCTCTCTCTCTCTCTCTCTCTCTCTCTCACACACACACACACACACGCACACACACACACACACACACACACACACACACACACACACACACACACACACACACACACACACACACACACACACACACTCTAAAAGAGAAAATATTTAAAAGAAAAAACTGAATATGCTTGCCATTTTTTCATACCTACTACTCTCTACCATGAAGCCTAATTAGGTCAGTTACCTTGTAATCAATGTTAAAATCCTGTACCAAATTGAGGTCCAGGAACATACGAATGGTGGCTTGAGTGGTCAGGTCTTCTGGAAGACCAAAATCAGAGAAATGGAAGTCTAGAATATTCAGTGATTCAACAGAAGGAATAGTGGACTCCTGAAAACAGAAAAAAAAAAACATTGAAATATACACTTACAGGCACAGAACATTCATACACCCACAGACACAACTAAATACACATGATTTATTTTTCTACCTCTTGTCTACAAGCAGGAAAACCGTCTAGGTTTAATATGGGTAAGGTCACCATCAGCTTTGCCACTCACAGGCAGTGATAGAGGCTATCATTAGCTGTCCGTTAGGATTGAAGACTATTAATCTGACCTGTTGTATACTGAGGGGGGATTACAGGACTATTGAACAATAGGGAGAGTGAATTAGGTGGTGAAAAAATGTGGCTTTAGAGGAACTGAAAAGGGGAGTAAGTGGTGCGTAAAGGAAAGGAAAGAAGATAGGTGAGTTTGTCTTTGTTCTTGTCAAAATTGGTTATTAATTACATGTATGATATTACATTAATGAAGCACAGAGAGGTCAGGAGTTGTGGCAAGGCTAGACCAGACTGACAGAAAGTGTTCCTTTCTGCCAAAGAAAGTCATGAGTCACCTGCAATGCTTGGACTTCTGACTCTGCTGCTGTGATGTGGTAGGCAAGAACCTGTGATAAAGAGAGAGAACACACATTCAGACATTGTAAGTTGCCTGAATAAATTCACTTGGCTGCAAGCTAAAGATGTGAGTAGAATAACGGAGTTACCCACCTCCTGTGTGACCTCTATACTGGCCCTCCGCTCCTCAGTGATCTGCACAGCCTGAGCATACTGCAGAGCCAGGCCGCAGTACACCGACAGGTCTTCTAGTAGGCGCTCATCATATCTGTTAAAGGCTTCCATCACATCTGAGTCTCTGCTCTTTTTGTTCATCAGTTGACAGACCGCTATATGACAACAAAGACATGGATTGAGGACAGTTGTGCAGCATAAGAAATAAGTTGTAATCAAACCCTTCCCTAATAGTCTTAATCACACTACTAGCTGACTTCTTTTTTCAGGCAGTCAACACCAAACAACATTTTGTATGTTTAGGTGTACCGCTGTGTTTTAGAGAAGGTACAGTTCATGAAGTCGTTTGTGGAAGCCTAGAGTTTGATATGATACCATAAGTGCAACAGAGACTGATGAATAATGTATCATGACCATTGTCATTCAAAAGAGACTTACCGATAACATTTTCAGACCTCTCATTTCTGACGGGGCAGCAGATTAGACTCTTTATTGATTCCTCAGAACTCTCTGACATATTGAGTGTTTTCATAGCAGCCAGAGTTCGAAGGGCAGGTGATTGGTCTATGTCACTGATGTCACGCTGCCTGAAAAATGACATGGAACCATTAACACTATGTCTGATGTTGTAAGATGAATAAAATATAATTTGGTTGATGTCTATAAGCAATTACAAAGTTGTTATAAGCAAAATTCTGTCAGCTATCGACTAGGCAATAATCATTCTTTGTCTTTATGAATCAAGCAACAGGCAGAACCTTCTGTAGATCTGGCAGGTTGATCCGAGCTCCTCACACTCCAGGTGGATCACTCTGGAGAAGGAAACCTGAAATAAAAATCACCAGAGGAACAGAAAATACTGTACATTAGGAACGATACGATTTGATCAAAAACAAAAACTGAATCAAACAGGATCATGCACCTGGTCTTCCACAACTGAAGTTTGCTGGCTAGGGATGAAGATGGTGCAGTACTGAGCACATGTGAAGGGCATGATGGTGGCAGCCATCTTACTCAGCAGAATTTCAAAGGAACGGTGCTTCATTGACAATACCTGTGCCATCTCTATCAAGGCCTGACACACACACACACGCGCGCGCGCACGCACACACACACACACACACACACACACACACACACACACACACACAGTTAATATTACCTTAGACATACATACATACATAGAAATAGGTAGATTTCCTATTGTTCTCTGGTGGTGTTACCTGACTGCGTTTGGCCTCTTGTCTTGAGCTTTCATACAGCTGGACATTATCCAGGACCATCCCCAACACATCCATATGATTTGACAGCACCTGGTCAATAAAATTCGACTCAATCTTACTGTTACTGAAATGTATCGCAGGCAGACAGCTATTAGTCACTTCTTAACGAAACGTGTACATTTATATATAGTTAGCATTAAAATTGGAGACATACATCACATAGCAAGTCATACACAATAGACAAGAGCTCTAACATTTGTTGCCCTGTAGTAACAGGCCCAAACCTCCCTTCCCTCACCTTTTCATCCATGTTGGTAAAAACAGAAACTGATCCATCGCAGCCATCTCTCTTGTTGATCATTATCATTACACCGACCACCTGTCCACAAAAAGAGCATGTTTTGTTTTCAAGCAATCTGTGTAATAACCTCTAAAATACCGCACTGAAGGTTCCAAATAGTTACAGTGATTAAGCATTAAGGCATGTGCAAAAACACACATTATACAATCTTGAAATAAATGAAAAAATAGTTACAAATGTTACCTCTCCCCTGTGGGCCTTGATAGGAACACTCAAAACAGTCCTAATCTTTGATTGATCGTCATCTAAGTAGAATCTGGGATCCTGAAGAAGTAAACAAAGGACACTTAAGTACATTACTCTGCAGACAAGCATCGCATGACTTATATATACTTACAGTAATTGCAACACATTTGTGTGTGTAAAACGTGTGTTGCATACTTGTGTGAATTAAGATCTAATGTAATTTGACAGCAACAGGCTATAACACCTACCAAAATTTTACTCTATTCATACGCCTGTTCACTACCTGGTCATTATTGTTCATTGACTTTAGACACTAGCCAGGAATACCCACGTTTCTCAGTAAGCTTGGTGCCCCACAGGTGGTTAGGAACTATCCATCCACACCGTCGCTAACTGGGGATTACCTGCTAACTGTGCTATACATTGACACTGTTTCCTAATCACATTGGTGGTGATGACAAGGAGTTGTACCTCTTGTAAGCCTTTAAGTGAGCTGTGCTGTCTTTTCTCTTCGCACAGGTGTGTGCAAGGAAAATTACAGCATAGTAGAGAACATCCCTATCTCAATAATCAGAGGTTAATCACGAGGTCCTAAAAGGATTAGAAGCTGGTGCGTCATCTGGGATTCCCTTATACACGCCCACACAACATAAAAATAACCATGTCATCGTCTAAAAACACGTTATCATGAACTGGGCGACTCATTAGTGTACAGTCCTCATTGGTCATTTAAAATAACATGTGCCTGTGGCCGGGTTGGCTCAGTGGGTAGAGCAGGCGCACATATACTTAGAGGTTTATGCCTCGACGCAGAGGTCAAGGGTACGAGTCCGACTTGTGACCGTTTCCTGCGTGTCTTCCCTCTCTCTCTCCCCTTTCTCACCTAGCTGTCCTGTCAGTTAAAGGCGGAAAAGTGTTGTGTTGTAAGCTTTCCTTAAAACACACAACAGACTGACAAACCAAGTTGTTAGTTACACTAAGACTGACAAACCGGAGTCATGAGGACTACAACTATTGTGTCAGATTGAAGGTTTACCTCTGATACATCTCTCAGGTTTACTGGTGACCCTGTAGCCAGTACACATCCCATGATACTTTTCACCAGCTCCAGGTGTGCATGGCTGCAGAGGTTGCCCTCGCTTAAGCAACCTAACGCTGTCGGGGCAATCACCTCCTCCAAGGTGTTCCTTCCAACACAGTCTTTCTTTACCAGAGATAGGGAGCAACAATCAGCGGCCAGGAGCTCCCCAGTGTGCAAGACAGCACCCTGGCAGAGCTCTGCTACAGAACCCATCCAGCTGAGATCTCCTCTCAGGAGCTCCAGCAGCCATGGACAACACTCACCATTGCCACAGGCTGCAGTATTTGTAGTAGTGGGACACAGAGGATGAGGAGAGTGGGGTAAGTCAGGGCAGGAAAGCCAAACAGGAGGAAGAGGACAGTTGGAAAAAAAAGAGCAGCGTGAAGAGCGAGGAGAGCATGGAGAACAAGGGGAGTGACTGCCCAGTCTATCTGGACTGGAGCGATCCATCCACTCAGGGGCCCTGAGATTGGAGGCCACGGGTTTGAGCCTGTCCATCAAGGATGAAATGTTCAAGTGTGAGCTGGTCGGTGGAGAGGAAGTCCTGCGATGATGAGCCTTCCTGAGGAGGTCAGAGTGGTCAGAGCTGCTCCTGGGAAACCTGGGCATTGGGGACTCTCCCTGTGGACCACTGACCCTGATGTCACAGACAAGACAGATAGCTGATTGGCTGGGAAAGCACAAATCACAACATGAAGAATGTCTTTTGGAAAATACATTTTGTGGGGGAAACATTGCCCTAAAGCAATAATGATTTGAGCCACATTGTCTTGGCTTACAGTCATAACATTAGCATAGAGTACTATGTCATTAGGCGCACACTTCTGTCATGACTTACAGTCATGTAGGACTTTTAAAATACGCTACACGAATTCATAGATGCAGTTATCAGTTGGAAAGGGTTTTAGTGTCAAATATCTTACGCGGAAGCTCTGCGTAAAAAGTAAGCCCTCGTAAAGTCGGAGTGGTCATCCAGCCATGCTTCCACTTGGTCGCCTTTCCCACCGCCTCCAAACCTGCTGCGCGTGTTGGAGCGAGGGCTCCACAGCGGAGAGAAGAACCAGCCCATGTCCCTCACCACCGGAGGATCAGTCACTGTTTCCCTGAGGTAGGACTTCTCTGTCCCAACGACAGGAGATGCCCCGGTCGTCGCACTGTCAGACTCCATGAATTCCAGCGCTTCAGAGTGGAGGCAGGGCATCCCCTCGCTCAGGTAAAGCGAAAAAAGATCGACTAAACTCAGATTTTTGCCTGATGAGTTAACGTTATCTAGGAGAAACACCTGCACTGTGGACGTAGTGAGGCAGACTAAAGTGACGTGCCAGAGATAGCGATGCAGAGCTCGGAGGCGATTGCGTCAAGGTAATCCCTTGACCTCTTACTTAGCCGATCTGGCGCCACTGGTTTATTCATTAAAGGGACTAATTTAAACTTCCAGAACCACTGGCTTTACTCCTTTATGAATTAGCTCATAGGTTAGTCCCCCTGTTTGCTCAGTGCATTAGGCTATCTGAAGAAAGTTCGAGTTTCCCATGAATTACTCTTTAGCCTGCTCATTAAAATGTAGAGACCTTATCATTTCACTTATTTCACTTTGTTTCCCGATTGTACTTCAACAAATAAAAAATAATAGCCTATCAAATCAAATTATTGGACAAAATTATATATACACTATATATATATATATATATTACTTTTTGTTGTATCAGTATTTTTGGTTTACTTGTTTCATAAAAACAAGACACAGTAAGCATTTTTAAGTTATAAACTGGTGGGTAGAGTTATAGCTAAATAAATTTACTTTAATTAGATTTTTGCAAAGTATTATGTTATGTGTATTGTAATTTGTATCAGTCACAGATTATTTTAAATACATTTTAAGGCCATCCCTACATTTTAGAGTTTTGCACCAAAACTGGCAAACAAAGTAGGCCTATGACCAGTATTTCAAGTATTTCCTTTAACCCCTAAATTATATTCTTAATATTACCACTCAGTGTCTAACTGCTCCCTCTGCTGGCCTCTTACTCCTTCATCATCTGCAGTGGGTGGAACCACGAGTGACAGCTGTGCTGTGATTGGCTGCTCCAGGAGGAGGCTGCCATGACACAGTGGATGCTGAACGGAATCAGTTCCACAGCATCAGCAGGCAGCAGACCTCCATCCTCCTCGTTATCCCTATCTCTTTCTCTTTTTTCTCCTCCTTTGCCTCTCCTCCTCTCACCACCACCCTTTCTCTCTCTTTTCTCTCCCTTCTCCTCTCCCTGGGACAGACACGCAGGCCTCTGCAGCAGAGGACATACACACACACACACACGGCAGCAGGAATAGCAGCAGCAGCAGCAGCAGCAGGCGGACTGGTAGGTGTGCTGAGGCCTGTCTCCCTCCTGCAGCACAGGCAAGACATTGCGTTCTCCTCTGATCTCCGTCAAGGACTATCTATTTGAGAAGTGTGTGTGTGTGTGTGTGTGTGTGTGTGTGTGTGTGCGTGTGAGAGCGGGGATCTGGAAAGTAGGCAGAGAAGACTACCACACCCTGGGAACATTCACTACCACTGTCAGAGCTTCACTGGGTGAACATTGCAGTAGATATTTTCACTTACATCCTCTTCATCCTGTGCGTGTTTCTGTGTGCATACAGATGTATTTATATTCTCTGTTTCTCTGCTGGAGCTGTTTGTTGTTTTTCCTCCACTCTACAGCTCTGGGATGTGCTTCAGCGTTGACTAGGCCTTGTGTTTCTGCACACATGTGTCTTTGCTGATAAGTGTGTTGAATGACTAACAAAGGTCACACCATTTGGCATGCTGTGTGCATGTATTGTCAGCCCGCTTAATGACAGTCCTCCTCTTTTCTTTCCAACTTCATCACCAGCTTTTCCATCCACTTCTCCCTGCCTCACATCTTCTACCTCACCACTTTCCTCTTTTCTGTCCTCCTGCATCTTCTTTTCCTCTTGTTCCTTTTCCTCTTTCTCAAAACCCCTCTTCCTCCTCCCTATCCATTCCCGTCTCCATCTCCTCTTCACGTCTCTTCTCCTTCTGGCTGGCTGGTTTCCCATGATGCCTTGTTCCAGGCCGCTACGCTAGGCCCTAGCAGCATGGGCGCAGCCTGGGTGGGGAGAGAGAGCACGGATTGGACCCTTCCCCTCAGGACGGGCGCGCTGGCGGGTCACCCTCCTTCAGCTTCAGATGGGCGAGGACGCTGAGAGCCCCAAAATCAACCACACCTTCCTGCGAGACTACGTCACTGAAGGTAGAACAGACGGGCATCGCTTTCTCTGTGGTGTCAGATAACATGGCAGTATGATTGAATGGATTCATTTCAGTTTCATGGGTGCATTCTCCCCACACTGCTGAATATAGGGAATGGATGTTAACATAAATCATTCCATTACTTAATGAACACTCACTGAGAGACACTTCATTGTTGGGCCTTTTTTTTTTGATACTGTGCTCTCTTATGACAGATACATGTTTGATTTTATGGTTGGAGTTTAAGGAGCTGAAAGCAGAATTAACATTCAGTGTTTATTGTGTTGTCCCATTGAGAATGTATCCACATCTGGCCCAATCATCATTATCAGAGTTATCGTGGTTTTATTGAACAGGTTACTTTGTATTGATCCAGTATTTTATTCCCACCCCTGTCCATATTTCTCTTAATTCTCTGCCCCTCATTTTCCCTGTGCCAACTTAATCTCCTTTTTATTCTATCACCTATTTATCTCTCCTTCACCTCCTTCACCTGAAACTATTATCTTTCTTAATCATCTCACATTTCCTCGTCGCCCTCCCAGCTGATGTCATCTCTACGGTGGAGTTTAACCAGACAGGGGACCTGCTGGCCACGGGGGATAAAGGTGGCCGAGTGGTCATCTTTCAGAGAGAGACTGAGGTCGGTTTAACATGTAAAACTTGAAATAATCGCCCCATTCTATACCCAGAATATCCACAAACAACATGCAATAGTTACTACCTAAGCCCTAACTACAGCATTCTGTGCGTCAGTTTGTCCCAAAGGGATGTTCTTTGTATTCTATCTTCAGATATATGCTCATTCAAAGCTGTGGTTTCTTATTTTTTGCCCTGTACAGTCTAAAGGGGAGTCAGAGGAGGTGGGGGAAACAGGGGACTCTGGAGAGTACAATGTCTACAGCACATTCCAGAGCCACGAGCCGGACTTTGACTACCTGAAGAGTCTGGAGATTGAAGAGAAAATCAACAAGATCAGATGGCTGCCACAGCAGAATGCAGCACATTTCCTCCTCTCCACCAATGGTGAGAAACCAGTGACACCAGGAGAGAACCCAGATCTGATCAGTTAGGATGAAGCTCAACAAGTAGACCTGTGTACAGTTTGTAATATGAAATATCAACCGGGATGAAGCACGGATTTTGATTGATATTAGAAAGATCATGACTGGCTTCATCTTCTATTATAGGTGGGATAATATAACACAAAGTCATTGGAATCACATTTGTGGGTACAGGAGTGGCACCAACCTGCCATGTAAAAACAACAGCATCTAATCTGCGCTTAAATGATATTTCTGTCATGAGACTTAATTGCCCTGAAATTCCTATCTGGATTGCCTGGATTGAAACTGTTCATATGAAGAGGAAATCATTATCAAGTCTCTTGTCCACTGAGCGTAGCATTTATTGTCAGCTTTTTCTCAACTTAATCAACTTCCTGTGATGTGCAAATCTTTCTGCCTGTCACAGATAAGACCATTAAACTGTGGAAGGTGAGTGAAAGAGACAAGAGACCAGAGGGATACAACCTGAAAGATGAGGAGGGAAGGCTCAAGGACATCTCTACCATTACCTCTCTTCAGGTGTGCACAAACACACACACACACACACACACACACACACACACACACACACACACACACACACACACACACACACACACACACACACACACACACACACACACACACACACAAGCCTGCACATGTATACCTTTATTTTGGTCACACTGATGCACATATCAGGTTGATGTTCCAGTGCCCTCATATGACCCCTGACTCTGATGTCCCCTGAATTCGGTCCTACATGTCTTCCTATTATGTACCCCGCTCTCTTTCTCTCCTCCCCACTTTCTTCAATAATCTCTATTTCTCTATCTAAGGTGCCAGTGCTGAAACACACAGATCTGATGGTGGAGGTTCGTCCCAGACGAGTGTTTTCCAACGGACATACCTACCATGTTAACTCCATCTCAGTCAACAGCGACGGGGAGACCTACCTGTCTGCTGATGACCTCCGCATCAATATGTGGCACCTGGGCATCACAGACCGCAGCTTCAGTATCCTTCCTAACAGTGATTTGTTTTGTTTATATCATACACATTCTCTCTGCTCTTTCTATAACTCTGTAGCTGGCCTTTGATTTTTGTGTGTAACGTAATCTTTTACTGGAGGAGCTGAATCAAATTTCACAGGGTATGAAATTCCCAGAACTTCATTGAATGAAAGTACAAAGTATTAGTTTGTGTCATCACAATCAATCTTGCAGCGGCAATAAGAAAATTATAATAGGATAATCTTTACTGTAAGTAAAAATCAATTTCTGGAACAGTAATAAGGAACAAACTAAGAAGAGTGGAAAATATTGGGCCCTTTACTACAGATTAAAAACTGTTATAATAAGTCAATAATATTTTGGGGATGAGTAGACACCCATTCAAATAATTTTTCAAACCTAAAATGAATGCCTATTAAATTGCTTAAATGATATTCAAAATGTTATTGCCGCAAAATAAAAATAAAAAATGTCAGTGAATCTATGTATTAAAGTATACTGTAAGAACAAGGGCACACTAAATCTGATGTATGTAAGAGTGTGCATGAATTACTGTAATAGTGTTGATATGCACCACATGCAAGTGTGCCAAAATGTATATACTCTCTGATTCTCACACACACACACACACACACACACACACACACACACACACACACACACACACACACAATACCACTCTTGAAATATACACACAGTCGAAATATACTTTACATTCTTGCTCATCTGAATTCATCCTTGATCTATATTTAATGTAAACAGCCTATGACTATATGACTATGTTTGGATTTATGTTTGGATTAGAGTGCCGTGTGTTCAGCACAGGCTGCAGCGTGTTGGACGGGGGTGCAGTTGGTGGTTTCCCATTCAAAAGGAAGCTGACCTAGAAAATCATAGAGACATCTATGGAAGAAGAGTTTAAATAATTCACTCAGCAGCACACTTTCTACTGAGTCACACAGGACTACCACAAATAGAACAGAGACAGGAGCAGAGTGTGCATGCATTTTGGGGGTTGGTTGGGGAGCATTTTTGAAGTTGTGATTATAAAATGAGCTGAAAGCGTGGAGAACATGTTGGTACTGAAACATGAAACATGAAAGCACCTACAATTTGTATGTGTTGGTATGCCTCACTCTGCCCTCATGCCATCTCTGTGGTGTTTAATTCCTAACAAACCTTTTTCTCAGATATTGTGGACATCAAACCAGCCAACATGGAGGATCTGACAGAGGTGATCACAGCAGCAGAGTTCCACCCTCACCACTGCCACTTGTTTGTGTACAGCAGCAGCAAGGGCACCCTGCGCCTCTGTGACATGAGATCCTCCGCACTCTGTGACAGACACACCAAACGTGAGCATGTTGTGGAAATTGGAGAGCTTGTTCGCATTGATGAAACGTAGAATTGAGCATATTGGTCTCACAAAAAACAATTCTGTCATTATATTCATTAATAATCAATCACTCTGTCGTTGGTCAGTGTTTGAGGAACCTGAAGATCCAGGGAGCCGGTCCTTTTTCTCAGAGATCATTTCCTCTGTGTCGGATGTGAAGTTCAGCCACAGTGGACGTTACCTGCTGACCAGAGACTACCTCACCGCCAAGGTGTGGGACTTAAACATGGACAAGGGCCCCGTGGAGACGTACCAGGTGAGGTAGCACATCTGTTCCCTGATCTGTGTCTCATCCATGTGTCAGTTACAATCTGTATTACCTTAAATGTATGCCCACCAATCCAGTTAATGTAGCCCTCGGAGCCTGTGTGTTGTGTTGTTGATGAATATGGCATCTAGCCAGAATTTGAACACAAGCAGTCTGTTGTAGAAGCTGTGCGTTGCATGTCATCGATTTACTGGACCATCATGTTTAATTCTGAATCTACCCCAGAAACTAAGGTTGACTGTCTGCTTGATCCCCAGGTCCATGAATACCTGAGGAGTAAGCTGTGTTCCCTCTATGAAAACGACTGCATCTTTGACAAGTTTGAGTGTGTTTGGAACAGCTCAGACAGGTAAGTGGCAGAGATAAAAAGGAGAAAAGGATAGACAAAGTACAGTATATTTAAATCCATTTAAAAGCATAGGAGGGCGAGTGTGTCAGTGTGTTTCTGCATGCAGTGATCCTCTAAATGCTCAGCCTCTGCCATTATCTGACATTTAAATCAATCCCAGAGACAAGCTTAGCAGAAGTCCGATCAATCCCTGTGCCTTCAATTTTGTTTTCTTCCTTTCCACTTCTTCCCACCTTTGAACCGTGCTTTTCTTCTCTTTACCCTCTGCACTGCATTATCTTGCGCTTCTCAATATGACATCTCGTTATGTCAATCTCTCCTCTCCTCAGCGTGATCATGACAGGCGCATACAACAGCTTCTTCCGGATGTTTGACAGGGAGACGGGGCGAGGCGTAACCCTAGAGGCTTGGCGCGAAAGCAGCAAGCCTCGGGCTGTGCTGCGAACCCGGCGTGTGTATAACGGTGGTAAGCGTCGCCGTGGAGATGTGGGTGTTGATAGCCTGGACTTTACCAAGAAAATCCTGCACATGGCTTGGCACCCGTCTGAGAATATCATTGCCATAGCAGCCACCAACAACCTGTACATCTTCCAGGATCGGGTCAACCCTGAGGCGCAGGTACAATGACAGAGATGGCAATATGGACAGTGGCAGACACAAAGAAAGACAAACAGCAACCCAAATATATTTGGATGTCTTAGAGATGACATTGGGAGTGCAAAGCCTTTATAAGAAGATTAAGTCAAAACCAAGCAGTATCACAACATACTGAAATGCAACATCTGTTTGTGTTGATAAAAGATGAGATTAATGATAAAATCACAAGACAAGTTCATTTATTTGATCCCCTAGGAAGGTGTATGATCATTTTTGTTAAACACTGAGACAAACTGACGTCTCCAGTACCCATCAGGACATGTTTTTGGTCCCACTACTCCCACTTTTTGAAGATGTTTGTCTAACTGCTCCACCGTAGGGGCAGTAAAAGAGGTGCGGGGACACCTCTCCATCTGCAATGACTCAGTGCTGTTGACCACACAATGTTGCTCTGGTATCCTACCTTTTGACACAAAATAGAAGATTGCCGATGTGTAGCAACAGACAGGGAATGATGCTACAAAACCATCTTGAAATAGCGGATGAAGCATATTTTTCACTATTGTGGAACATTAGGAGTGGTGTTATCTTATTGTACAGCTTTTCACAACAACATCCTTTTTTTTTCTTCATGGGTTGACAACAGCAGCTGAACCTCTCCTTTAGAGCAGTGCTCTTGGAGATTTCACCCGTAAATGCCCCATCATCTTTGTTCTATTCACTTTGCAATAATAGCACTAACAAAAACACAGTGCAGCAGTATTCCTGCTTTAAAACATGAGCTATTCTTCTACAGGTATACACTCTTTTTACTGTTAGCTGTAAATATTCTGTGTTCTTTTTTTTCTAAGGTGGTACCAATTTTGGTTCCAGAGAGCTCAAAGTTAAAAGATGCATTTGTTTGTCCAGTACACTGCTGATGAACCTGGAATCTTATGGATAGAAAGATTGCAGAATCGCACTATTTCAGTTAATGACTCGATGTAGGGGCTTTTTCTTGTAGCAGCACATAAATGAAAAAAAGGTATTGCTGGCTGTGAAGAGGGAGGGGATGAAATGTGCACAAATCGACACTTACAGTTTTGCTGTGTATATTAGGCCTGCATTGGGTTTTGATGATGTAATTTTCTTTTCTAAAGTCTATGTGGTAAATTACTGAAAATGAGAGCTACAGTGGGTTAATGTTGAGCTCTCTCACATATGCTCAATTGTAGGCTAATTGGTGATTAAACCTAATTTATACAAAAGTTTAATTTATGTTAAGTGTTATGCTAACTTAAAATGAGCAGCGTTCATTTTATAATGTATAAGCACATTTTGAAGAAGTATCTTACAATCAAGAAAAGATGGAATCTACGCACATTGTTCATAAATGAATCCCCTGATTTAGCCAAACAACGTGTTGATGAGTGAGTTTGTGCCCAGTGTATTTGAAAGTCAAAGGTCATCATCAGTCCAATAGCTCATTATGTACATTGCTGAAATGTCTTTTACGTTCAACCAATAATGTCATGTGAATTTATTATATCACAGGTTCGTAATGTCATTATACCGTATACCTCACAGTGCCACATGCTACTCTGCAGTGAAAAGCCTAGGATGTACAGCAGTAAGGTGATGTATGTGTTGGACTGAATTCTGTGACTTGGTCAAGATTTGATTGTTTACAGTGAAGTGCTTTGATTTCAAGTGACCTTGGGCCTGATGGGATCATTCTAAGTGGTCTGGATGTGTTCTGTAGTAGGTTGAGTAACAGAATCAGTGCAGAGGTGGAGGTTGCACTTTTTCTAACGAGTACTTCGTCTGATGGATCAACAACAGTTTCACTGTGTAGACCTTCAACCCCAAGTAAAAGAAGACAGTTGTTAATATACAGTATATGTTCCACTTGTCTGCTCTCTCCTCACTTTGCAACTTATACAGCTTGTTACAGCCTGTGGACTAGCTACTATGTTTTAGTCTTCAGTGTACGCCATTGTTGAATGCAGAAACAATCTTGCACTGACTGGTTAAACGAAGTGTACACCACATCAGAATCCACAATGACAACCCACAAGAAAATGGTTTACATAGTGGCAGGCCACCTGAAGCATTATATAAATTACAGGACTCATTCCTCCAATGGTGAGCTGCAGCTTAGAGCAGGTCAATTGTAATCACATCAAAACCACCACCACGTGCAAACACTGAGAGGATTTGTGTTCAGGAGCACAGCAGCATCAGCATGTTGCCATTACTCAATGCTACTAGCGTGTATATCTATCATACTTAAAAAAAATCTAACTATACAAAAAACATAACTTAAATGAGGTGAATGAAAGGAATGTGCATTAATAAAATAATATAAAATCTGACAAATAAATGTGTTGGATCATTTTATGTTTGTGTGTCTATATTCAATTTCTCATCACTGAACTTTCAGACTATGAATCTGAATAAAAGCATCAAAAAGGGGGTTTTGTTTGAAAGAACAGCACTTTAATAGTCATTGCACGCTCCCATAAACGCCATCACTAAATAAAGAAGGCACTCAGATTCACAGTTAACAGGTTCAACATCAGTGATAGTCATTCACAGGTAAGTACTGTAGAGGTTACAGTTTAATATGTTCACATGGCTTTTTATGCACTGCAAGTATCATATGCTGATCAGCTAAGTGCTTCTAATACAGTTTAACAAAACGTCACTGCCCTGTAAAAACAATGCATCTTAGTGAAGAACAGCCCCATTTTCAGCTTTGCAACAGCATTTATCAAATAATCAGATTTCAATAATTCCTTTTGAACTTATGCATTTTGCTTAAGAAGTAGGAGACTCTTCTCAACCCATAAATAAACACTTAAAACATCAGTTTATCCTTACAGTAACAAAAAGCAAAGTTAAAAACTTTGACATTTATTTTGTCTTATAAATGTGACTAAATTATCATGACATCAGGGCAATGCAAAATCACTCTGTAAAGCAAAACAAACCATATAAATATCAAAATTTACAGTACTGGCAATCTATTTCTACGGAATGAACACTGTTCAATCTTTTGTTGGTATGTCTAGAGTCAGATATACCAGAGGAAGACTCAATGTAGACTGTGAAGACTAGTGGTGTTTATAAAAAAAATTTAAAAATCATATTTAGAAGTCATCCCTGCCGGTTACTTAAAATCAGTTGCTGCATCATTGGCCATGTCATCTTTGCTGTGGCACTCTGTGAGTATAATACGAACCATGAAACTGAGACTACAGCTGCATACTTTGACAAGTTTGTGGTCTTACCATGAACAGCCTCACCACAAAAATAAAAACTGATCAATGTCTTAAATTGGCTTTTCAAATGGCATTTTATGTGCATTGCAGCTCAAGGCACAGGAACATCTGATCATTAAATAAATATAAGATTAAGACCATGCTTTGAGATCAGAAAGCAAGATCATTCTTGGCTAACAGAGCCATAAATATACACTGTGTTCCAAATTATTATGCAAATTATATTTTTCACTGATTTTCCTAAACAGTCGATGCAAATGACAGTCAGTATAATTTTCAAGTCACCAACAGTTAGGGTATAAGTCGAATTTCATTGAACAAACCACCCAATGAAAACAGTATTTCTTTTTCAAATATTTAAAAATAAAAAACTCAAAATGCACTGTTCCAAATTACTATGCACAACAGAGTTTCAAAGCATTCTATAGGTTGTAAAGAACTGAAAATGGTCATTTGCAGCATTAGGAGGTCATATTTACTGAAATCAAAAGCTAATTCAATCAAACCCATCTTAACAGGGCAAGTTACGTGTTAACATAGGACTCCTTCTTTGATATCACCTTCACAATTTTTGTATCCATTGAACTTGTGAGTTTATGGAGAGTTTCTGCTTGAATTTCTTTGCAGGGTGTCAGAATAGCCTCCCAGAGTTGCTGTTTTGATGCGAACTGCCTCCCAATCTCATAGATCTTTTGCTTGAGGATGCTCCAATGGTTCTCAATAGGGTTGAGGTCAGGGGAGGATGGGGGCCACACCATGAGTTTCACTCCTTACAAGCAGAAACAGTTGCAGTGGGCCCAGAAATACATGAAGACTACAAAGACTGCAAACATATTCCCCATACTAGTACGACATCCTTAGTACAAAAGCAGCAGCAACATTTCTCTTATTAAAGATAAATTTCACTCTGATAACATTTCATTTGTAACAAAAGTACGGCCTCTCTAGGCATTCAGAAGTGGTCAGCACCCAACATTAGCTTCCCTGCACATAATCTGGCACCATAAATGTACAGGCTTTTTGTCCAGTAATTTAAAACACTGCAAATTGAAACATGAACCTTCTAAAAGCACAACCCTGTTACAGAAGCTCTGAGAGGCAAGTGAGAATAAAAATAAAATCAGTTTAACCATTTTCTAAGCCTAATCTAAAATGTTTTCAAAATGTGTTTTTTTTTTCATCTGTCAAAACAGGTGAAAAAAGTGTGTTGTTGTAATAGTTATTTTGGCCAAAAGAAGCTGAAGCTGCACCACCACCCCATGTTTCAGTGCCAATTAAAATACATTTCTAGCTAAAAGAAAGACATTAAAGTAATGTAACATACCTTGCTAACAAACAATATATGTACCTTGTGTTTAGTGTTCATGGAGAAATTAAAACTCCCCTGGAAGAAAACATGAATGCTTTTAGTCCTATTTTGAACATGGGGTAGTGGTGCACTTCAGACTCTGGTGGCCGAAATGAGCATTACAACAACAAACACTGGCAAAACATGTTTCCCCACCTGTTTCAGAGATGAAAAAATAAAAACAAGGAAGGATTGTCCTGGCAAAACCTTTTTTTCACCTGTTCTTAAGTCATAAACACAGGAAAGAAAAAGATTTATCAGACAAAATGGATCACCATCATTTTTTTTTTCTTATCTTTTGCCTCTCAGAGCTTCGGTACCCTGGACACAATTAGGTGAATATTTTTTTTGTCTCTTGGCTTAGCGGGATTAGAAAAACTCAAGTGATTGGTACAATAAGTCTCAAGCTAAAATTGGTATCTGACCATTCTTGAACTGCTTTAGAGGTACATTTTACAAATGTTTTGTAAAGTCATGCACTGACAGAAGTACTTAAAATATTAAATAATTTCGATGCTATCACCTTGTTAAAAATGTCACTACATAAAACATGAGCTGTAGATCCATGTTAAATCAAATTGTAAACAACATCATAAGTTACAATAGTAACGTGATCATATCACAAGATAAAGACAGCATGGCTTCGTGAAGAGATTAAAGTGAGTTCTTATTACTTCAGCTTCACTGTCTTGCTGCCTTTCTTCTCAGGTGGTGATTTTTGCTGACAGAAAGGGAGAAAAGAAAAAATCAAATGCAAACTTCAGGGCTCTCATTGTAGTGCGTCTCCAGTCTCTCTCTATCTTCACCTGCCTGCCTCCAGTCAGCTGTGACGAAACACAGTCCAGACAGTGGATCGCCTTTAACTCAAAGGCTGGAGCCCTGGCTCCTAGGCGGCCCTCCAGCTTGGTACTAAACTCCACCATATCACCGGGATTAAGGTTAAGCAGAACTTGCCTGAACTCATGGCTGGCAATTAGGACTATATCCCAGGCTGGATCCTCTACACCTCCATCTCGTAACATCCCTACTGTCACCTCAAAGAAGTGGCTGTCAAAGCGCTTGATATGGCAGGTGTGTTTGGCCAGAGCCTTGATCTGACACAACTCTTCCTCTTCTTGCATTTGGAGAAGTATGGGCAGTACAAGTGTAGCCGATGCAGAACCAGCTGCCAAATTGGCAGCTGTTAGGTTTGCGACTGTAGTATTCTTTGGCTCACATTTGGGATACGTCTCTCCATACAGGCAGCGCAGCCAGTCTCCCATGAACACCGGCAACATGTTAATAACCGACTGTGCCCCGTTTTCTGTTTCGGCCACACGGACATGCTTGAAACGCCCAGTCCAGGTGATTCTGTGTCCATGCAGGTGGCTGCAGAAGAGCTGTGTCTGGGCCATGCCTTTAGTTTCCCAGGCAGGGGGCCCGCACGCCTGGCTGTACTGTCTCCAAGTCAGGGTGGAATTGTACACTTTCTGTCCCTCTGCATGGTACACATAGATAGAGAAGAATAAGATCACCATGGAGATGCAGAGTAAGATGAGTTTGACTGGGCCGCGGTGGGTCAGTGAGCGGAAGACATCCAGAATAGACATGCTGAACCGTGTCCACAGCCGCAGGGTGACGGGGATCGCACAGACTACCAGGGTCACAATCACCTTTGTCAGTTCCAGCTCGAGGAACCACTTAAAGAGCTGGATCAAGAGCATGGTGGCAAGGCCAAAAGCCAGAACAGGCAGGGCAAACAGGAAGAGAAAGTAGGCCACACAGGTGCGCATTAGACCCACAGCAGAGGAACTCTGCAGGAGCACCACAGAGAACTCACACCACATGAAGCACACAAGGTATGGAACCAGAAAGCAGTAAGTCCCTCTGAAACCACGCACCCTGGCCATGCTGAAGGTGAAAGAAAGAAGAGGAAATAAAATAAATGCATATATATTAAAATGTTATACTTAACTGGTGTTCAACATCACATCCAATAGCCCAAATGCCCATGCTCACCTGAAGAACAGATAGAACAGATAAACATAAAGCAGACAGGGCAGACTGAGTTTCAGCACCACTGACTCCCCCAGTGGCAGTGTGGCAAAGGTGTGCCCCAGGAAACGAATCACTGTCATGTTCTCTGGCAGCAACTGGGTCAGACAACACAGAGATGATGCAACCTGGATAAAAAAATAAATAAGATACATAAATACATAGTAATTTTTTTGCTAAACTTTAAGGGATCTGTTTTAATTGTAATGTATGTCTGTCAGATTAAAAAGCATTAAAAAGGACCACATTTCTGCATGTTTTAGCTCATCCTATACAGATCATGTAACATTCCTGTCAAACATTTCTACAAACCTGCTTTATGCTGTGTAAGATTGTTATACTCCGTGAGTTGTAGTTAATAGGCTACAACATGCAGAACTGTGATTCATTTAATCACATATGTAATGCCTTTGTTGTGCGCCTGCTGACCTCTATGACCATTGCTCGGCGTGCATATGTTGCAGCGATGGGGCTGAGGCTCTTGTAGCTGACAGCAGTAAAGAAGATGGCCACAGTGGAGAGCTCAGAACAGGGGATCCAGTGCTTGTCAGCTACAGGAAAGGAGAAAATGACAAAGAAAACAGACAGGATAAAATAGAGATACGGTTCTAGGTTGTTCCAGCCAAAGTTGGTCTCTGCCTGCTCCACATCCAGGTCAGGTTCTATATGTATCAGCATAGATGTCAGGGCTCTGAAGTTCTCCCAAGTCTGTGAAAAAAAAGGAAAACAAAGATGTTAGTTCAAAGAAAGCGAGATATAATTTTTTTTGAACATCCATAAATCATTACCACCATCACCGCCAGTTGTGAGACATCAGTGTAATTACTGTAAAGTCACAAGATGAGCTTTCTCTGGCCTCTCCACTGCATTTCATGTTATTCCAACAGGTCAGATTTCATGTCCAATGTGTGTGATTTATGACAGTAAGGAAAATGATAGCATTATTTGACTATATGAGTTTCCCACTGGCATAGTTTGTGAAAAGAGGGGATGACACATGGAAAACTTCCAACATGTTCATCCACATCAGTAAAGTGAAAAACAGAAATGAATGAAAATACATCAACATCTTGACAGAACAGAGAAACACGTAGCAACATAGTTTTTTGCATTGAAAAGCAACAGGGCTAAATTGCCAACTACAATCACCTTGCTGCTCTGGAGAACACGCAGTGTGCAGATGATCATGGAGATGAAGGAGAGGTAGAAGACAAGCAAGGGGATGACAAAAGCAAACAAGTCAACTGTCAGGTTGCTGATGATGAAGAAGAAAATAAGAGCGTTGACATGTTGCGTGGGGATGACTGTGCTCAGCCACTGAACACCGGCCCGTGACGCCCAGTCCACCAGGTGCTCTTTCATCTCAACAATACCGTGCAGCGGGTACTGCAGGATCTGAAGTCAAGAGCGACAGATATAAAGAGAGACCTGAGAAATGTAATACATGCAAAAACTAGGAAAGAGAACTGAATATTCAAGAGTAAAAACATCCACAACAAAAGACATTTCACAGATATTTAATAAAGAATAACTCAAGGAAAATAGAATGAAATGTATTGCTAGATATCATTACCATTAAGCGTGATTTCATGTCCATAGCTTTTTTTATGGCACCATTCTGTCTAGTGTCCAGCATCATCCCCCTTCGGCCAAAGCTCCAAGAACGTTTAAATGCCTTCTTGTATCCTGATGGGACCAGCTCAGCCTTTTGTTAAAACACAATTGGGTCCACATACAAAAATACACACATGGAAAATGACATCTGTGTCCTTATGATGACAAATTATTTCTATTTTTCCTGATTGGGTCTTTTACCTCCCCACTTCTGTTGTCAGCCGTAGAGCTTTTAGTCTTGACTGTGACCTGGCTGCCAGTATGGGGCGCAGAGGGGACAATACCTTGTGCATACTTTTTAGTCATCTCAACAAAGTCATCCAGGTCCACCAACTGTGTGGCTGAGAGGACACAAAGAAAGCAGTTATAGAAGAAGACACATTATATTCTCTTTTTTGTCTCTGACAGAAAGAGCTCTGTCTGCATACTTACACTCACTGCTGACCATGCTCTCCAATACTTTCTGGGTCTGGCCTGAGGTTGGGCCAGGAATCCTGCTTGCAGTGCTCCCTGCTGGTGAAGAATAACAACAACAACACAAGTGAGTTACAAACATTCCCCTGGATGTGGTGGCCTGCATGTTATGTGATATTCTTCACCATGACAGCTGCAGATACTGCAATGACAAAGGGGAATGTACGATATATTTAACATTAATGGCAGCTTTAGTTATAACAGCATGCTACAGCATTCTGGGCAGTCGTACACAAGGCTGGATTGTTGTTGATATGGTTTTTATGGAGTCTTTGTACACATGGCTGTGATTGTGTGTGCATCCTACCTGGCATTGCATTGACCTGGCTGACATTTTCCAGCATCTCAGCCACAGCCACCTTCTTCTTCCTCTCTGGGTTGAGTTTCCAGTACATCATCATGGCTGCTTTACGAACTGCCAGCTCAAACTTACTCTCTGTCGACAACTTGCGCATGTCGGCCTCATTCTCTGGGGTGATTCCTAGTAGAGGGCAACAGACAAGGAAAAGTTACGGAACTACAAACACAAATACACAAATACAGTGCATTGTATTCTGTAACATTAACCTTTTTTCTGCATCCAACAGCGCTGCAGTGCTCTCGCTGCACCGTTTCTTCCCTGTTTAGCTGCTTTAATTAGCCAGTTAACAGCCAGACGATTATTTAGCTCTGTGTCCTTCTCTTCAGCAAGAATCAAGTAGTGCTGACCCAGCTGAAACACGGAAGAGAGGAGATTAACTCAGCAAGTGTGGGCTTGATCTAACTAAGTACAATCAGACAATGTCCCTCATTAGTTTGGATAATCCTCAAGGCACACTGGTTTTATAGGGACTATTTCTTTGGTAAAAAAAAAAAAAGTAGTTCCAATCAAAACAGTCCATAGTGAAGTTCATGGAACCACATGAATTACAGATGACTACAAAACCTATAATTCCCTCTCCCTGCGGTCATCAGTGTCAGGGGTGGCCATTTTTTTTACAGTCTATGGGGGTAGCACAGGCCCCAGAGGCATATCAAGTGACTGTGTTCTAATATTAACTGTTATTTCTTAACTTTCTTCTCTCCTAGTTATCATTACATGTGTCTGTTTATAGCGGGGTGAGATGTGTCTTCATTTGAAACAGCATGAATATATTCCTGCCTCTGTCTATAGAAGATACTACAAGCATACTATAATCTCATAAACCTGCTTTACTAGCATGCATTTAAAACGACAGTGTTGTCAAACTACACATATAAAGCAACAGTAAACACTGATTCCCTGTGTATGAAGGCGTATAGCGTTATGGTATATGACACATTGTTGCAGCGTCTGATCCATTCTAATCCAACCACTATCCTGATGTGGTCACATGTTTTGACATGTTCACTTACACACACCCCTGTGGTTATTTAGGTGCTTGGTATTTGCAAATACATGACATATAGCATGGGGAAGGTAAAGCCACATAAGGAGCCATTCAAGAATTTACCCTTTCAGGCTGGTGGGTCTTAAATGTAAAGTCTTGGCTCATATTCCACCTCTAGCCACCCTTTTCTCTTCTGCCAGCACCTCTTTTAACATTTGTACTTCTTGGTAGAGTTTGAGGAGTAAAAAGAGTGTATATTTCATTAATATTTGTACCAATTCAGTGCAGTGCTGCAATACACTGCAATAGTGTTCATAATGATTTGTATGTGTGACAGCATTTTGCTGTATCATATTGAAAGCCTGGGATCATTTTCCAAATGGCCAAAAATAGACACATGCTCACAACCAGACTGAGTCAACCAGCAGGACGGAAAACAATGCCAAGTGCCAGTCTGTGTGCATGTGCTTTAACTCACCCGGGTCTGGGCTCTGGCATCACCAGCTTTGGCCTTCTCCTCTATTTGCTCCAAGGACAAATCTTCCTCTGGTTCTTCATCTGGAGGTGATGAGAGGAGATCTTGATCAATGAAAAACTACTTTCTGAAACAATGGATTAAAAAATACCCTCACATCCAAACTTGTATAGTGGTATGACTGTATTGACTGTATGTACACATACTGTGTTCACAGCCTGCAATGAATGAATCCCAACTGACATATCTTGTAATATGAGAATAACAAGAAGTCAGAGGTGAAGTAGATGTGAGAGTCTGTGCATCTGTCTGTATATGCATATAGTCTGTGACAAGACCCCAGAGCTCCCTCAACACCTTTCCCCAGATACTATGTCACACCATTACTTGTCAATTGGATTAAGTTTCATAACTGTTACTGTCTCTCCAGTGTCCTTTAAGCAAAGGAGTTCAGCGTATTCGCCTGTAGCCCTATTTCAAATGTCACAGCAAAATATCTTACTGGTGCAACCAGTTTGTGGGTTTCACTTCCAGCAGCTCTGACATATGATGACAGTGAAATATCACAAAGTTTAAATTGTAATTCATAAATAATTAATTAATGAATCAGTTTCAAATAAACCAATGGGTGCAAACAATTGGTTCATATATTGCTGACAAAAGGTTGCCATGTAACAACAGAGCTTACAGTAAGCATGTTCAGATTCAACAAAACAAAAAGGCTAGCCATGCTAACGGCTCTGTGAGACTTTACTTAGGCATGGCAGTGCTTAGAGCTAAATGCTAATGTCAGCGTGCTATCATGCTCACAAAGACAATGCTAACATTCTGCTTAGCAGGTATAATGTTGACGATGTCCACCATCTTAGTTTAGCATCTTAGCATGCTAACATTTGCTAGCACTGAACATACATCTGAGACTGAATGCTATTAGTTTTGCAGATAGGCCTATTTAGTCATAAACCAAAGTACTGGACAAATAAAAGTTTTGACCTGATAATGTCAGTAAATGAAAAGTTGGGTCACCAAAAGATCACCAAAGTTTTAACAATTCATCCAGAGGGGGACATGAATGTACACCAAATTCCATGGCATGGAATTTACTCAAAACCACAAATGTAAACCTCATGGCGGCGGCAGATGAAAAGTCAGGGATCACCAACGTCATTAGGATTCGTTGTCTGGGCTCTGGGCACTACAAATCAGATGTATGTATATACATATATATGTACAAATGTATGTACAAAATGGCATGACAGTCCATCTCATGGTTGTTGAGATATTGGGACCAAAAGTGGTGACTGACCGACCATCAGGGCGACATTGCCATCCCATAGAGCCTTGCTGCTGTTATGACTAAAAATGTTCACCAATGTGTGTGTGTTGTATGCAGGGCAAAAGGGAAGGCAAGTCACTGCAAAACTATTTGTCTGCATGTTTACTACTCTTAAATTGCCCGTCATGCAGTGAAGAAGAGAAGGTAATGTATAAGTGAAGGCCTTGCTCTTCTTTTCTGCAGTATTTCAAGTAGGGACTCAAATGTCGAATTAATTTGAACCATTGGAAAATAATAATTTTATTTTACTTTTATGTAGTGTATTACTTTAATTTCTGTTTTTGTATGAAACCATTTCTGCAGAGATGCAGCCCAAGGTGCTTCACAAAATGATTAAAACAAGAAAACAATTATCCGAAGTAATTCTGGCCAAGAGAGATGCTTATCCAAGGGCAGAATTACCCTGCTACAGATGGAAATACATTTATAAACATAGCACAAGGCTTATCAGCACAACACAGCAATGTGTCTGGGGTCTGAGACTTCTGCACTCAGGGCTATTTTAAACTCACAATGTGTCATTTAATCCCAAAACATACACAAAAAAAACAAAAACATAGGCATTCTTACCATTCTCTTCATCATTGGGATCCTCCTCAGCTTTCCTAAGTCTTTCCTGTATAATCACCCGCTTGGCCATGGAGGCAAAGGTGCGTTTCATGGGAACGCTGGAAGAAGTTGTAGGAGCCACAGTAGAAGCAGAGATGGAAGAAGTAGTAGGGGAATCTGTTGGAGTGTTACAGGCCAAGTAATCTGATGTAAAGGAGTCAGATTTGAGCTTGGGCAATGATGACATTTGGGGGATTTGAGGGGTAGAGCAGTTAGGGGAAGTAACAAGGGGTGTTTTGTTTGGAGGAGGAGAGGAGGGTTCAGTGGATGTGGGTTTACTGGGCGCAGCAGGACTTAAGGGCTTTGACCCCTTTACAGAAGGAGGGGTATCCATCAATTTAGAGATTGTGTGAGCGGATGTTTGAGAAGAATTAGATACTTTTCTTGGTTCTGTAGTGGTCTCTGTTGAGGTTGGAGATTTGGCGGGGTGAGAGGGAGCAGAGATTAGTGAAGGAGGATTCTGTGTGGTGGATGGAAGAGAAGGTCCATCCACAGCAGGGCATGACCCCTGGGTGTTCACAGCTTTTGGCGATGACGGGAAATCATTCTCCATATTTACTGGAATAAAAAGGGTGTAAATCATTTATCATGTAGCTAATGACATCCATACACTGTAGCAAAATAATCGAGGTAATATCTAAAAGTGAGTCTTAAGTGAAGACACAGATGGTGGGATGACTCTTTAAAAACTCCCTGACAGAGAAATGGATTAAAATTATTAAAATATGACACCTTCCCTTTGAAGAGGTTTGACATGGATTCAAACATCATGAAAACCCTGTTCTACTCAGTGTGACTCAACATTGTGAAAGAAGAAACAAAGTGGCAAATGAAAGCAGAAACATTCTGTTAACCTGATATTTAAACTTTGAAAGGAAAATATAGAGCGTTTCATCAGTTTTTCACATGCATTACACGCGGACACTAAATGTGCAAGTAGCTATACGGTCAAGTAAATTCTCAACTCTATACCTACGCCAATACAGCACTGGCAAAAACAAAAGAAAAAAAACCTTACTTGGTAACTAAATGAGCAGATTTCTTCAGGATAAAAAGTAAATTGTCCTTCTCAATTCAAAAGTTGTGTCTGTAGTCCATGCTGAGCTGCATGCACTCCACACTGCGACGTACACTGACCGTGACCAAGCTCTATAACAACACCACAACTTTAAGGTCTGCCCTCTTCAAATATACTCGCCCCTGATAGGGAGAAATATATGCCCGTCAAACGGCCAACGTATCGGATTGGTTACAGGCGTTTTAATGTTTCTCAACTTGTGAGGAACATTTGCACCTATATATCGTCTCTTCTAACGTTTTCTTGAATGAATCACCCGTGACTCTTTTTGTATCTTTAAAGCTTGAAAGTAGTGGGTGACTGATGTTCATTAAGGCTGCATGTACCGTTATTTCCACTGGCTATTTAAGTAGATGATGGGGTTCCAGTCAAAAGCTACATGTAGTCTGACTCTGAATGGCACCAATCGACAATAAGACTGACCACGCGATGCCAGCTAGCGGTCTAACAATAAGGTTACAATTTATAATAAGGGTACACTGGATGATTGACTATTAAGGCATTCTGATAAGTCACTCTAAAGCTGTTTTTTTTATTTATTATTATTATCGTGCAGAAACGTGTAGATGTGTGCATCTGGCCACCAGTTTGATAAAAACAGCTTGATAATTCAGTGAGAACAGGTACTGTTCATCAAATGCATCGTTCTTTAAATGCCATTTTTTAATTACATTGTATCATTAAACATCAATTAATAACATAAACACCATAGTGACTTGGGCATTTCTTAATGGCGAGCAATATGAATTTGTAATATATCTTGCTAATCAATTCATACATTTGACTATTATAAGTCATGCATTAGTTATGTATTACTTAACCATATGTTTTGTACCTTTATCTTTACATAACTGTTACCCAATAAAAAATATAATGATCATATAATGTGCTATATAGGTTAAATGCCTGCTCCCAGACATGTGCTATGATACATGTAGCCTGCAGTGGCGTAACGAGTCAACACCGGGCCCCTATGCAGGATTATCAAGGCGGGCCCCCCTACTACAGCATGTGGGCACAATGTCCACGAGTAGGCTACCATCAATAGGACAGGATAGGATCATAGAGACACAGCATATAAGAGATGAGATGACTGACAAAATCAGGAGTAGCCTACGCTCACAACAACAACAAAAAAACACTGGTGAATGCGCACCATAACACATGAAAAAACCCAAGGGCAGTCCCTCCAGGATTTCGTGGCCTTTTTTTTAGATTGTTGCAGCCCAAAATGCCTGATTTTGCAATAAAAGTTGCGATGTCTTTTGTATGTTTGTTGCAATGAAGTTGCAGAAGACAGTGAAAGTTGCAAAAAAAGTTTTTTGTATAGTTCTTTAAAAGGAAACTTGTTTTGGGGAGAATAATAATTATTACTATTAATTAATCTGCAACCTGCATCCACCTTGTGTGTGTGTGTGTGTGTGTGTGTGTGTGTGTGTGTGTGTGTGTGTGTGAGAGGAGGGGGGGGAAACTCAGCAGCCCCGCCCGCTGCAGAGATCAGACAGGATGTAAACAGCAGCAGCTTTCAGTGACTTTAGAGTGAAAAAACGTTACAGGTACATTGATGTTAAAATGTATACAGGTTGGCAGGACGGTCTGAAATGTTCTGCACGGTCTTTCGTTGTACGTTTTGTTGGTAAATGTGAGATGTTCAAGTCACACACGTGAAGAGAACGGTCTCTGAAACAAGGAAATTAATTTGACCCGTTCTCACTCCCGCTTGGTCAGTGGCCAAATGCGATAGGGGGCCCCGTCTGTCAATCAATATCTTCCAGTCACGCGAGCCCCTGATTGGTCCGGGCCCGTAAGCACCGCTTACCCTGCTTACCGATAGTTACGCGTCTGTGTAGCCTATTCTACGTATAGTGCCAAAACTGTGTTTATACATGAGCACTGTGACGCATTCGCATTCCAATAGGCTACGTGTGTTATGTTGCTGCTGTGTTTCATGTTTGGTGCATTGTTCCTCTGGGAGCTGTCTACCTGCGCGAGTACTGAAAAGACAGCTCCCAGCTTTTCTCTCTCTCTCTCTCTCTCTCTCTCTCTCTCTCTCTCTCTCTCTCTCTCTCTCTCTCTCTCTCTCTCTCTCTTTCGCCCTTTCCCAGAATCCCTATGGACTGTGCGAAGGACAGTCTGTTGCTGCCTGGAACAAGACTGTCTGCTCACATCAGCAAGCATCCCATGAACATACAGGTCACTGGTTTCGGCCCAGTGGAGATAAAAGCACCTACTGTTGTCTGGGAGCCTTATACCTTGCTAGTATCTTGCAAGTTGCAATAGACCAGCCCCCCCGTGTGGCCTAGTTAATTCTGAGAGCATAGATATAGACCATTTAACAATCTGTCTCTCCCTCCAGATGTGGGTTTAAGGATGACACATGCTGGTTTAATCCGCTGATGGTGTGACCTGCTCACGCACAGCCCCCACACATTCTAAGGAAAGAGAGGGATGGTAGAGAGACTTGCTATTCTTATATTTAGCCTAATTGTCTGTATGATTGCACGTGGGCACTAACGGCTCTTGCAGATGCTTCACATTAAAACTAGTTCACACTGACACACCACCACTCCCTAATATGGAGCACTGCATCATTTCACTTGTAATACACGTGTGTTTGTGTGTGTGTGTGTGTGTGTGTGTGTGTGTGTGTGTGTGTGTGTGTGTGTGCCCATTCTTAGGTAACTCGGACAGAGCTGCTTTTCACAGTTAGCATCAGAGCGCGCTTGAGGGGCGGGGCTGTCTGTGACCCGGTTAGACGTAAAACAGTCGAGGCTCCTGTCATCGTTTCAGATTGGGGGGAGTCTCCGTCTGTCGTGGAAGCCACAATGTCTGACTGCAGAAGACAGTGGAACCGGGAGGATGAGCTACCGGTCTACCTGGCGGGGCCGATCAACACCGGGCCGAACCAGAAGAAAACCTACGGGATGTTCAGCTCCGTGGAGGGGGCGTTTGAAAGCAAGACCATAGACTTCGATAACTACGCGGTGGGGAGGAAAGGGAGCCGCACCCCGAGAAGCGGCAGCCGGGAGAGGGTCTTGGACGCTGGTGACCCCATGGGCAAGACGTCCAGCGAGGCCCGGGAGGGGTCACTAACCAACTCAACCGGGGAGACAGACGATGCACACCCCGGTGTTGAGGTCAGATATTCATCCGGTAAAGAAAGCCCAAATGGGGAGGTAGGAGTAAGGATTTTGCTCCTTGGCTTTTTCTCTCTGTGTCTGGCTTTTTGGTTGAAATTCTGATCGTTGTCATGTATTTACGATATATGATTTACACATTAAGCAGTGACAAAAACGCCCATAGACTACAGCTGGTAGAAACATTTTGAGCAGGCTATTTTTGGAACAAATGCCTGAGTCTGCATAAATGATGAAGTTTTGTGCTGCATTGCAGTTTGGCCATTTTATTTGCCATTTTTTGTTGTGACTACGTTTACGTAACGTAACTAATAAAAAAGATCCCCCAAAAAATTCATATGCACATCGACACAATTACACTCATTTTAGTCTGTGGTGCTGAATTGGACAGCGCCAGACAGCAACCCTCGCTGTATTGTTATTGTGCTCTCACGTGAGCTGTTTGTGTGAGCCACCGGGCAGACGCTCGCTTTCCGCACACGCGCACGCCCAGGATAGTCACCTGTCTTGTCACGGTTCGCGTTCCACACATCCCGACGCAGCCGTACGGCGCCGGATTCATCGCTGTCTCTCTCACACACGGAAACAATAACCAACACACATCAGGGGAGACAAAGGGGCGCAGAGAGCAACGCAGGGCGCTGGAGTAATTACAACCCGCTTCTGAGTTGACTGTCAGGGGGCAGAGTGACGGAGAGAGCATGTCTGGGACCGGTTACCAGGGAAAGAACAGCATCCCCCATTTGACGGTAAGAGACCTGGCCTGGTCAGCGGCATTGCCCCGAGAAGCTCTACGCTTGCATGCAAATCCCTGCTGCCAATGCCGTCAGAGAAGGGATTACATTCTTAGTGAGGTGGCAAAGAGCAGAAGGCCCTTCTACAGTTTCTCTTAAGTTGAACAGCAAACCCAAGACAGAGAGGTGACAATTCTCAATGTCTGTGTGTCAAATCGAGCGCCTATTCTCACTCAGGGTTGGGCAGTGTTGTGTAATCTCGCCGCCTGTCAGAGGGATTAATTTGGTTGACGTGACGGTCTAACCAGGACATTGGAAACAATGGCTTGCATAAAACAACACAAAGGTGTGGGACTGAATTTGTGCAAAGATGCATCTTTTTTCAACTATATTATAACATCCGTTCTGCAGAAAGCCTCCTCTATCCTTCCAGAGTAGGCTATTATCAAATGCCAAATGAATCCAAAGACAACCTCCAATTGATATAGCCTAACTAAGCATTACATTTCATGGTGGAGACAGAAAATAACATGAGACTGCATTCACGTTCCTTCTTTTGTAAGCATCTTTATTGGTTAAAAGTGCTGAGAATTTAGCTGGGCTGTCAGCTGCCATCATCTTAAACCATGGGTGATCATTAGTTACCATGGAGACATAGCATCTTCCTAAAGCTGTTGCCATGCAGGCACGTTCCATGGTATTATAGGGTGTGGAAGCATGATAATCTGAAAAATGTGCTTATCTCACACTGTGCTTCTAAATATTTAGTATTTGATTGCACTTATAATCTCATCCTACATGAAATTAATACACATAAAAGAGAAAGGCAAACAGCACAACTATTAGCTTTTGTGAGACCCCACCATGCACAGCACTTATGTGGCTATGGGTTTCTTTCCATGATCAACTGCAGTGTGTCATAATATTGCTATGAAGTCAAGGATTACATAACTGATTGTGCAATAGATCAAAATGTCAGGATTGAATTCAACAGCTCCTGTACTGCTTACACTCTCCCTCCCTCTCTCCCTCCCTCCCTCCCTCTCTCTCTCTCCCTCTCTCTCTCTCTCTCTCTCTCTCTCTCTCTCTCTCTCTCTCTCTCTCTCTCTCTCTCTCTCCTTCTCCCCTGCAGAGTGAAAGGCTGTTGATCAAAGGAGGGCGGGTAGTCAATGATGACCAGTCTCTCTATGCAGATGTATACATTGAGGATGGGCTTATCGAGTGCGTATATAAGGAGCTAATTAAAGAGGCATACAAAGACTTGCAAATATTTTGCAGTCGATAATGATTTCACTGCCTTATTCCCCTTTTCACATCCTCATCCTCCACAACCCCTTTTCATCTGCAACCATCCACGTATGTTCCTGCACAACATTTTTCCCTGTCACCCACCCTTTCACCCACCACTATGTCGCATGTATCCGATCCTTGGCAGGCAGGTGGGGGAGAATCTGGTTGTACCGGGGGGTATCAAGGTGATCGAGGCCAATGGTCGCATGGTGATACCAGGGGGGATAGATGTCAACACTTGCTTGATGAAGCATTACCTGGGCACACAGCCTGTTGATGATTTCCTCCAGGGCACCAAGGCTGCACTTGCTGGGGGCACCACCATGATCAGTGAGTGTGGATGTCTAGACTCACATATGCAGCCACAGTTCATACTGCAACCACATAATCATTCAAGAGTTGAAAAACATTACTTGCACTCTTTCCATCTTAACCTTTGATCCCTCCCACATTTCAGTTGACCATGTGACCCCCGCGCCGGGGGAGAGTCTGTTGGAGGCGTTTGAGTGCTGGCAGGAAGCTGCAGATAAGAAGGCATGTTGCGATTACTCCCTGCATGTAGACATCCCCCAGTGGAATGAGATTGTTAAAGATGAGTTGGAGCTGCTGGTGCAAGAGAAAGGTACCTCCATTTTTAGTTACTCCATAGTGTTTCAGAGCTGTGGTCATTGCTGTAATTCTGTTTCATGTTCATCCCTATTTTGGACCCATTTCATAAGAACAATAGGGATAGATTTAGAAACAATTTTGCCTAGTGTTGAATCCTCTTATAGCGAAGACACAGCAGTAATCCACTGTTCTCTACAGTGCTGTCATGGTGGTAGTGTATAAATCCTGCTTGTAATCTGTTTTAAGTAAAAAATCACTTTTCTTTTGGGGCAGTTTCAAAATAAACCAGTTACTGAGCCAAGGCAGCTGCTTGGGTGTCCAGTTTCTTTCAAAAATAAAGATGAGAGTTGTAATTCTTGGCTCAGATGCTAGACATAAGCATGCTCTGCATGCTTTGTACACCAGACAAGATTGTGGATCATGTGATTATGTGGGCTACACTCACACAATTTATCTTTGTAATCCTCACTGCTGAGTTTCCCTTTATTACCTTCTTGTCATGAACATTTATTGTTTCCACTGCTGTCAGGTATCAACTCCTTCCAAGTGTACATGGCTTATAAGGACGCGTACCAGATGTCAGACTCTCAGGTATGCTTTATAGTCATTACTACGGCACTACTGACTTACTGCTCTTTCCTTTCACTATTAATCCCTTTGTTTTTATTTGGATTCATCCCTCCCTCAGCTGTATGAAGCGTTCTCCTTCCTAAAGCAGCTGGGTGCTGTGGTGTTAGTTCATGCTGAAAATGGAGACCTGATTGCTCAGGTAAGTGCTACATAACTACCTTGTATCTTAGTGGCAACTGACTACTCATACCTCTTATAACAACACAACCTGTCAGTGTCTTCAGCCTCCAGACACAACAGTTTACTGTGGTAAAATAACTAACAATATATAATGGCTGAACTAATTCATGTCTAATCTTCTACCTTTATAGTCTCTTGAAACCTGCACTGCAGTTGAGAGATGTTCTTCTTACTCCCCAGCTCTCATAGAGAGAGGATTAATGCTGCTGCTGCAGCTGCTGAGTATGACAGGTTTTTCCTAGGCTGCCATTGCTGTTGACCGTTATTATTCTAATGATGGTGATGTAATGGTGATTAAGATGGTGAGAGTGAAGGTGCTGATAATGCTCTGACAGCACTGATGAAAAGTGGTAGCCGTGGTCATGTAGATTAGGGGACAATTATAGCGAAAACCATGATGCATGTGAAGATGAATGAGGGTAATGAAGATAATGGGAGTGCTGATGAATAATTATGACATACTTGTGAGCAAACAATAAAAAAATAAAAAAAAATAATTAATAAAAGAAAAACAGTAAGGGGGTCGGGGGTCTAATTTTTATCCTAATGTTGCTGTTCTCCAGACATCGCTGTCAGAAACACAACAAGTGCAGCCAGCAAAAGCTCCCCACTTGTAGGATTAAAATGCACACTTTATTTTCTTTGATAGCATGACAGACCATGATATTTTGATTGTACAGCCATAAAATACTAGCAAAGGCACTAACGTGAGAATGTGGGTAAAACATGATTTGACAAGTACTGTATGTAATGCTGACAGTTATTGTAGTGGGTATGAAGTTAATACATATTATAGTTAATACAATTATATAATTAAATTGATTTCATTTGTGTTTCAGGAACAGAGAAAAATCCTTGGAATGGGAATCACCGGACCTGAAGGCCATCCTCTGAGTCGTCCTGAAGAGGTGATGTCATTTTCGTCTGCCCCATTATCCATCCTCCGTCCATCCATCCATCCATCCATCCATCCATCCATCCATCCATCCATCCATCCATCCATCCATCCATCCATCCATCCATCTATCCATCCAAAGGTTTTAATGCTTTCTTTCCATGCAGCTGGAGGCTGAGGCAGTGTTCCGTGCCATCACGCTTGGCAACCGTGTGAACTGTCCTGTGTACATCACCAAGGTGATGAGCAAGAGTGCAGCTGACACTATCGCCCAGGCCCGTAGGAAAGGTCAGCCTCTCTTTCTTTTCACTCCAAAAGTTTCAATCATTTAATATGTGATTCTATTTTAAAGCCTTTTCCAGTGTTTATGAACATCTTCTTTTCACATCCTGACCTACACTGTCCCTCTATACTCCCATTCAGGTTCTGTAGTTTTTGGGGAGCCAATTACAGCTAGCCTGGTCACTGACGGCTCTCATTATTGGAGCAGGAACTGGGCCAAAGCAGCTGCTTATGTGACCTCTCCACCTTTGAGTCCTGACCCCACAACCCCAGACCACCTCAACACACTGCTGGCTTGGTATGTCTTAAAACCATTTTTAGCAACAGATGAACATGTCGCAAACTAAGTAAATGAAGAAAAGTCTTTTAATGCAAGGCCGGGTCCCAGTGTTTTACAATATGTGACGATAATGCTCTGAGAAGCCTGACTAAATATGTAGCCTACAGTATATTTCATGAATACTGGGACATGTAAAAACTGCAGACTGAGGGCAGACAAAGTGTTTAATTTAGCTAAAATCCTCTGCAGAAAGTGAAATGCAAATCAGCTGGATGACACCAAAGGAGACGCCTGCAAGGATCTAACTATCACTGTTCGCCCTTAGATATTAGTTTGGTATTCATGCCACAAACAACTGCTTGTGTAAGACACAATATCAGACCAGCTTCAGTAAAAAAACAAACAGACAGAGAAAATGCGTTGATGTGTAAGCAGAAGAGGGGCAGAAGGAAAGGGTTGGGAGAGACTTAATGGATAAAGGACTGCATAATCATTTGCAAACCACTTAAACTGCATACTTACTTATAAAGTACAATAGTATATGTATACTATTATCAATGATTAAAAGTCAAATACGTTGATGTTCAGTTGTAATTCATGAGTATCATAGAAAAACCCACTTAAGTTCTCACTTCACACACACACACACACACACACACACACACACACACACACACACACACACACACACACACACACACACACACACACACACACACACACACACACATACTCAATGCACAGAATAATATGCTGTACATTTTTGACTGTCCCCGATTCCATAAATAGCACAGGGACTAGAATCCTTCATCATCTGTTGCCTTGGCTACCAACTTCATCCTCCTCCTCCTCCTCCTCAGCGGGTCTGTGCTGTCACACCGGTGGTGTGATACTGCTGTTGTCTTTGAGCTCCTGCTGAAGCAATAGGGTGTATTTTTAGGTTGTTCATTTTCTGGAGACGCGAACAAAAGAACAACACTTTTCCTCACATTTCAGCAAGGCCCATTACTTCAATAATAAGCACTGTCATGGCATGGGGGTGACACTCCCCCAGCTCACTATCATGAAGTAATGTGATTAACAAATTACTAAAAGGCCTCAGATGAGAAATCATTCCAATCATAGCTTTTTATCAGTCAAATTAAACCTATTGTATATTAAGGAGTAAAGGCAGTATATATGGTGTTGGCTTTTTGATAATACATTTATGATGTGGTCTAGTTAAAGCTTTAAGGCCCAAATGCACTGAAAGCATCTGATGCGTGCGTTTTCTATTGTTTGAAATGGCCAAACACGCACTAAAAGCTTTTTAATCGGCGATAATACATTTGTGATGTGGATAGTTAAAGCTTTAGGGACTGGGACTGCAGCTGCGTTGCATTATTCTGACTGGTTCAGCTGGCTGGTTTTTCTGCCCCAGGTCATTACATGACTTGTACTTTAACTCACATGCTCAATGAGGACACCTGATGGCTAAAGGTAGAAATGTCCGTCTTTATCTTCATCATGATTGCCTGAATTTGAATATTGTCTTGAACTGACCATCTGATCACAAAGATTGAGCTGCTTTCCATAGTTCAAGTCATTCAACTTCATTGTCAATTCTTTCATAGTATGTGCCAGACATACAGAGGAATCGAAAATACGTTTCTCTCTGACCCACGGTGCAATAAGTACAAATATATACAATACAATAAATACATTCTAAATAACACGAAAAGTAAGGCAAAACCAAACAGTATAAAAAACTAAAGAAATTGAAAATGTGCAATTTAAAGGAAAAATATGAAATGAAAGTGAAAAAGTGTTCCTGAGAGTCTTTTATAAAGTGACCGGTGCTGTTCCTGATGAGGGGGGTCCAGAGTTCTTGGGGGCAGAGGGGAGTAGAGGGAGAGAAAGGGAAGGGTGTTGAGCTTCCTGACAGCCTGGTGAATGAAGCTGTTTGCCAGTCTGGCAGAACAGGCTCGGAGGCTCTGGTAACTTCTCCCAGATGGCAGGAGGCTGAAGAGGCTGTGTGAGGGGTGGCTGGGGTCACCCACAATGCTGGTTGCTTTGCTCGTGAGGCGGGTTTTGTAATGGAATGTCCAGGAGTGAGGGAAGTGGGACACCAATGATCTGTCCAGCAACCTTCAAGGCTTTTCAAAATTCTTCCGTGAAAAATATAACATTTGACAAGTTGATCACTGCAGTGTGAAGGGTATGTGGATTATTTCATATCATTTTGTTACCTTGATTCAGTGGGGACCTCCAGGTAGTGGGCAGCGCTCACTGCGCTTACAGCACTTCCCAGAAAGCAATCGGTAAAGATGACTTCACCCTGATCCCAGAGGGAACCAACGGAGTGGAGGAGAGAATGGGTTTCGTCTGGGACAAGGCCGTGGTGAGAAATGAGGATGTGTATGTGTGTGTGTATGTGTGTGTGTTTGTGTCTTTTGTGTAGCTGTGACATTGAGTTTTGTCCACCACTCTCTGTCTCTCAGGCCATGGGCAAAATGGACGAAAACCAGTTTGTGGCAGTCACATCTACCAACGCTGCTAAAATCTTCAACTTGTACCCACGCAAAGGCCGGATAGCAGTGGGCTCTGACGCTGACATTGTCATCTGGGACCCCTACAGCGTCAAAACCATCACTGCCAAACTCCAGCAGTCGGTGAGAGCAAAAGAAAATAGGAGAGAGAAAGGAAAGGTGGCAAAAGAAAAGGGAGGATGACTAAATTGTTATAATACAAGGGATAAAAGGGTAATGCAACTGATGTTCTGTGATCACAAATACTGCATCAGTTGAGGGAGCAGAAGTACATAAAGGTAGGAGGAAGGCTGCAGGAGAGAGGGGTTTTATATGGGAGAGTGTGAAATAAGATAAAAACCAAGAGTCAGATCACAGGAGATGAAGAAAACCCTTAAATGTACTTTTAATATGATACATAGTCAAGCCTGGCATTACTGTGAGTGGTGCCATTACTATATATGCCATATTGCATAGTTGTGGTAGTATTAGAATAACAAAATACATGCATTACATTAGTTATAAAACTGGCTTAGGCTCTTTTTTTGGACAATGACATTTAAAGTTCTACAATAGGAAGTATTTCCAGTTAAAGATGTTTACAGTTAGGACTGTGTTTTATTGGGACACTGTTGTTTTAATCCTTTAATTACCAAGAGCAAAATTAAATTCAACCCCTTTGTAGGTCTGGGGTCGCATCAGCAATCTCAGTGACAAATATTTGAAAACCTCGACAAATAAAACCAGAGCTATCTACATGGCCAGATGCCCCACGAGCTAAGTAAGGACATGTGTTCTCTTTTGTGCAATTCAGGTGAACCCAGCCTTTAAATTTCATGACAAAATGATGCATTTAAACTAAGCCGAATGGCCTCTGAGGTGAAAATAGACCTTAAGCAATGCAGTACAGTGACAATATTAGACAGTGGTTAATGTATTCAGTCTGCTCTGCCATTCTCCAAGGCCGTAATCCAGACTGGTGCCGGCTTTAGGTCATAATCCCCCTTTACCCCTCACCCATTCTGTGCTACCATCTCTCTACCCTTCCCCCTGCATTCAAAGTCGCTCCTCCTATATGCCCCGAGCCTCTCACTTATTCATCCCCCATTTTCTCAACTGCTGCATTTTACTGCATGTATTAAGCCTTCTGATACAATGCTTGCTGAAATGGCACAGTGGGCCGAGACAGTGTAGGGCATCTGTTCTGAATGGTGGGAGGGAAATGAAAGAGCTCTCCCTTATTCATCTGCTTAATTAACTTTTTCCACATTCTTTATCTTGTATGTTTTATCCCTCTCCACATAGGCTTCAGAATACAACATCTTTGAGGGTCTGGAGTGCCGTGGAGGTCCAGCGCTGGTGTTGAGTCAAGGTCGGGTGGTTTATGAGGAAGGCAAGCTGCAGGCCCAGCAGGGTACCGGCCGATTTATTCCCCGCAAGCACTTCCCAGACTACGCTTACCAGCGTGTTAAATTCAGGAACCAGGTACAGTAGACAGTTCATTTTAAATACATTAAAAAGTATTTTCCATTAAAAGATTAGATGGGCAACATCCAGTTCCTTATAGTTGCAATCTTGCTTTTCTGCTTACTGTCTTCAAAATCACTTTAATACATATTAAAAACACTGATAAATAAGTCAGTTTAATTTGGTTTGGTTTATTGACAACAGTCTAATATATTTATAAAACACTTGGTCATGCATTGAATAATAAAAGTCCTAGACCTATTTCCACTATTGTCCCTGGTATTTTCTTACAGTCAGACATTCATTGTCTGACATTAAGACATATTAGAAAATAGGAACTAACAAACTAGAAAACGGAATCATATGAACAATGGCTAACATTTCTTCAGGAATCAAACAAGGTAAAAAGTATTATCGACACCTCAATTAAGAAATTACATCACAAAAGCCTACAGACAACCATCACTGTCATACTCTAATTTTTGTTTTGCATTCTTATGGCAGGAAAACTGAGGCAAGAATGTATCTTCACATTTGGTCAGATGCTGTATGATAACTGTAGCTCAAGTTTTGAAAACAATTGATTTTGCACAACTTTTTAAAGTAAAATACACTTGTTTTAGTAAATATCTTCATATATTCACAACAATCTTTACAGTAATAAATAATAATAATAATAATAATAATAATAATAATAAATCATAATTTCCACATTAACTGATTCCAGCAAAACAAATGAGCCAACTTGTTTTATATTATGGTGACTGGTGGGTAACTGGCCATTTTGTTTCTGAAGAAAGACTAACAGATTAACTTTGTGTTTGTGTGTTTTCTATCCAGGTGAAGAAACAGCAGGGCGTTATTCGTGGGTTGTATGATGGCCCAGTGTATGATGTCGTTCCTACCCCCAAATATATAACTCCTGCTCCGTCAGCCAAAACCTCACCCATCTCTCACCAACCACCACCAATACGCAATCTTCACCAGTCCAACTTTAGCCTGTCAGGTAACAGAAACAATTTATTTTATATTAGTTTTAAAATCCAATCCAGTGGTTCCTTTGATTCTTTTTAATGTGTCAAATGAATCTCTTTTATCTCTTTCTTTGAACCTTTTATGTATACTGAACAGGTTCTGAATTCAATAATTTCTAATATTTATGTAAATAAATCTAATATTTACATTTTGTCTTCATTTCCCAGGGGCACAGCTCGATGACAACATCCCTCGTAGGTCTGGCCACCGTATTGTAGCACCCCCCGGTGGTCGCTCCAACATCACCAGCCTTGGTTGAACAACCTGACTGTGTGCAAAGTGTGGTTGTTTTGGGGTTTCACCTCCTGAGTGTGTGTGTATGACTAAGAGTGTGAGCACACTGGCATAATTCAATACCTTTGTATTTTTTTGCACAATGGTGACACACTCTTTTTAGACCATTATGATTTTTATCAATTTGCCTTTAGTGCGTGGTCACAGAAAAGAAGCACATTAATACTTCCAATAAAAGAAGTGTGGTTTACAATCAACCAAGTCACTTAAAAATATGAAAAAACTGGCTCAAGATTGGGGCACTCACACACACACACACACACACACACACACACACACACACACACACACACACACACACACACACACACACACACACACACACACACACACACACAGATCTGGTATCAGACCCCAAATGTGTACCCAGTGTTATGTCATAATGTTGTTATCTCCTTCCCCGTGAGCATGACTTCCTCCTTATTCTTCCTCACATCCCATTGTGTGGGTCTGCTCAGACATGGTGCTCCTTTCCACCCATCTGGTGGACAGCTGATGAAATAACTGATTTCTCCTGCATCTGTTTTTCAACATCTTGGCAATATTTGTTTCAATGTGGCTCAAGTGGATCAGTTATACATATTGCATGGACACGTCTTTAGATGTTGCACTACTTGTGGCTTATTGTTGCAATGGACGAACACTTGTAAATGTATGTTTTGAAAACACAATGACATTCACTGTAGATAGAGCGAGATGTTACTAGGTTCACATATAGACACACACACACACACACACACATACATACATTTTAACATTACTGTGAACTTATATACAATAAAATGAATGCAACTTCCTCTCCACCATCTATATGCAAATGTATCAATACTCTCCTATACAGTGTGAAAGTAGAAGTTGAAACAAATACAATAACAGCTGTGCACTGCAAAATGAATTTCTGGCTGTACCTACATAATAGTAAACACTGTAAAGACTTGTGTGTGATAGTTTTCTGCCAATCATTCATGCCAGATATAGAGCTTTGTTGTAATGATAGGCTCAACTCACTGCTGTAAAAGGGCTTCAGCTCCCACCCCCGCTTTTTAAAACTTCACTAAGATTTTTTTAAGCTGTTTTTAATTTTATTTGATTAATTCTGGATGTTTTCTTGGTACATTTGGTGTTTATATGCCACTTTGTTTTGTTGCTGTTTCCTGGTGTCTCCAATGGAACCACTAATGATCAATAAAGACTTGGTAAAACGAACATTCCTGAGAGTTAACAAGATAAGAGTAATATTAGTGTTACAGGTTTGTCTTTGATTTGTGCCAATAAATTATGTCAGGTTGATTTTGCAAGTGCTTCAGTTAGGACAAACTGGGTTCAACACTCTAAGACCCAGGCAGCAACCTCCGGTGCTGAAAAATAGAAGCCAATGCAGGAGGGGCCTAAAACTGCAGTTCATCGAGTGGCCACTTGAGGCTGGCTTCAAAAGGGAATTAATAGACCCATAGACCCCATGTTAAAATACCCAACTTTACAGCATGTTTAAATTTTCTTTTAGTGTCAGAGACAAAGGAATGTTGAAATGTGTTAAAATGTAATTTGCATGCTGGGAAAAGCCATTGCGCATTGCACAATACCTTAAAACTTTTGAATGATGGACGAAGACATAATCTGTTTTTATGGTAACATTTTTATTTTATTTTATTATTTTTACCTAAAACTGAAAGGAGCACACAAATGACTAAATCCAGAAACCTCAGTTACCTCAGAAAAATATTACACTATGTATGAAATTAAATGTTTTCATCAGGATTGAATGTAGCCTGTAATGACATTATAAAAGCTTTGTGGAATGAATTCAGTTCTGTATGAGGAGAGGGAAAGGAAAAATGATCAAAGAAAAGGGAGGCTGGGTAATAATTGTTAAATAGAACACGTGGAGGGTTAATTAAACTAATAACTAAACTGATCTTAAAATACTGCAGAAGCACATAAAAGAAGGCAGTAGAAAGGGTTTCATTTAGGCTGTAATGACATTATAAAGCTTTGTGGCAATGAATTTAGTTCTGTGTCTGGTTATAGCCTAATTTCAGAAATGTATTCTGACAAATTGAAGTGACAAATACTTAAATAAAAGTATTTTGCATCTGTTGTTAGGGAAATAAATGAACAGTTTAAAGAAAGGAGAGGCATTAATTGTCACTTCTTCCTTGCAGTAAAACTATTAAGGTGGATATGTTTAATGATTCAAAGCTGATCAGTCAGGATGAAATCTAATGTCTTTACAAAGCTCATTTTAGAAAAATGTAATTTTAAATTTAGCGTGACACTTTTTCATATTAAGTGACTAATCTTTGAAATTGGTCCAGTATTGAGCGAGAACGCTGTAACCAGCAGCCACGAACCAGGCTGCAATGTAGTATAGGGCAAATGTGCACCGTCAATGTACTCCCACTCAAAGTGGTGTTTTTGCTATTGACAGTGTCTGACTACATTATGGGAAGAGTTTTGTTCATATTAGTCACAGACACAAATGCATGAGAAAAAGGGTCCAGGTTGAAAAATACTGAAATTCCCCTTGCAGCTCAGCAAAGTGTTTTTTTTTTCTTTCCTTGCTTGCTTTGTATGTGTGAAGGGTCTACGTAACCTCAATGCAAGCAATATTATGAACACATTAAAAGATTAACTTTGTCAACACGTCCTCATAAAGTCTTACAAACTAACTGCCAGACTGTAAAGATGTTTGCTATAAAATTGAGAGACATTTTGCAGTTTCACTGTGTTATTTGTGCCAACGACTGCACCAGAGACTATTATGTATTTGTTAATAGGGCTTGTAAGCATAAGTGATTAGCATAAGTGATTAGCATTAGTGATTAGCATAAGCAATTCACAGACTACTAGTAGTGCTAATCATAAATGATCAGTTTCAGCCTGGTAAAATGGACGTTAATATAGAAGAAGCCCAGCAGTTCATGTGGTGTTACTTGCATAGTTTTAACTGTGGTATTAACTGTGTATATTTTGTGTATTTAGACTGTGTAAAAGTTAACAATATTGCTAAGTTAGTAGAGAGGCAGTTGGCAGAGTTAAACATGTCAGCCTGTAAAATTAGTCAGGTATGCTGGAAAGCTTGGCTTGTTGTTTTACCCGCCAGCAGAGATAAGCAGGTAACAGGGCTGTTGAACTAGTCTAGGCTACCTGTAAATGCAGTTAAAGGGATAATATGAGGTTTGCAATCAGTAAATGAGAGGATTGTTTTACTCATACCGGAGTGGAAATACGTTTATTGTACATATGTATTGTGGTGTTTACTATTATTGGTCATTTAGTTTAGGTGCATTGTACAATGTTTATTGGTTGTGGTTATATTCTGTCAATGTCAGCTTGATATATTCTTTGAAAGTGCTTTCACTTTCAATGTTTCACAACACTGAGGTTGAGGATGCTGGTCTGCCATCATCACTCTAGTTTGCCTTGCTCAAAGGATTTTATGTTCCTTACGGAAACGTGGCAAAGGGAAAATGAGTTTGTTCACTTAAACAAGCTCTGTCCTGTTGGCTGCTCTGTTACTGGGACACCCCGAATGGCACGCCGCGGTTTCTCATCTTATATCCTCAAATAAGCACAATCCCAGAATCTTATTTGACACCATTAATGAAATAGTTTCTCCTTCTGGCCCTCAAGCAACTGTGTCATCTAAATCTGACTGTAATGAATTCCTCCACTTCTTTGTAAATAAGATCAGAGATGTTAGGGCAAATATCTCACCATCACTTTCTCAGATCTCTGCCGGTGACTTGTCTCCCGCTCATTGTTGATCCACTTTTATACCTGTGACATTACATGACATCCCCTTTATGCTACATACTTTGAAACCCTCATCTTGTCCTATGGATGTTGTCCCTACTGTGCTATTTGTACAAGCTTTTGACTCCATTGGCCCCTGTATTGTTGAGATGCTTAATACTTCACTTTTAACTGGTGTCGTCCCTAGTTTTTTTAAACATGCTGTTCTTAAGCCTGTACTAAAAAAAACTAGTTTGGATCCACTACAACCTAAAAGCTACAGGCCAATATCAAAACTTCTATTCATGTCAAAAATTCTAGAAAAAGTTGTAGCTGAGCAAATCACCTTTTTCCTAGAGAATCACGAGTTGTTTGACAAATTCCAGTCTGGTTTCCGTAAAAAGCACTCTATGTAAACTGCATTATGCATTGGATGATATCCAACTGTACTACTTGTTTAAGGAAACTGAGTTCTATAAACTGTCTTCTTTAATCAACTGCTTGACCAGTATCAAGCAGTGGTTATGTGACAATTGTTTGCTTCTGAATTCAGATAAAACAGAAACACTAATTATCGCCCCTGAAGGTAAAATCCTTCATATAAAGCAGCATATTGGTGACTTAGGCCCGTCTGTCCAGCCGAGTCTCAGGAGCTTAGGTGCTGTTTTTGATTCAGCTTTGTCCTTGGAGATCCACTCTCAACAATTGGTTAGAAACTGTTTCTTTCAACTGAGGAATATTTCCAAATTAAGAACTTTTGTGACTAAGGGTGAGTTGGGGATGATCATTCATGTTTTCATTTCCTCTCGTTTAGATTACTGCAACAGTCTTTTTATCTGTTTGAGTAAGAAGGAGCTTTACCGTCTCCAGGCTGTTCAGAACTCGGCTGCAAGGCTTTTAACTCACATTAACAAAAGAGCACACATCACGCCTGTTTTAGCAGTACTTCACTGGATACCAGTCCAGTATAGAATTCAATTTAAAATCCTGGTCCTTACTTGCAGAGTCCTGCATGGTCAAGTTCCTACCTACATATCTGACTTGATTCAGCTTCACACTCCCACCCGGAGTCTGAGGTCATTAGGTCAGAGGCTATTAGTGGTTCATCGCACTCATTTTAAAACTAGAGGGGACCGATCTTTCCAGGCAGTGCCGCCTAGGCTGTGGAATGCTTTGCCTCCCTTTCTGCGTTGTGTGAATTCTGTTGAATCTTTTAAAAAGCAACTGAAGACTCTGCTCTTCAAGCAGGCTTTTAGTTAGTCGAGGGTTTCTTATGGTTGCTTGTTATGTTTTCTATTTGTATTTAATTTTCTTGTATTTTAATTTGTTGTACTGTATTACATTTTATTGTGAAGCACTTTGTGATTTTTTTTTATCTGTGAAATGTGCTATATAAATAAACTTGACTTACTTACTTACTGTATATAATATATAATATAATAATTCTACATCTGTAGTATATCTAGACCCATCTGTGGTCACACTTGAAGGTTTATTTAATGTAGTTTAGCTGTACAAGTTCGAGACAAGCCAGGAAAATTATGTGTATGATAATGACATGACTTTATACATCAGACATTGTTTCCAGCTGTAAGCATTATCCTGAGATACAGTGCAGGGTCTTGCCTTACAAACAATTAATCAACTTTACCATTCTACGTGATCATAAAAAATTTAAAAATGTTCAGTGTAAAATATCTAAATATAAGAGAATTTTAAATCAAGTCATGTATAGCAGATAGGGATGTTCTCTACACATGCCAACATGTTAAAACCATGCTATAATGCATCGTGAAGTAGTAGACCTAATAGCACAGTTTGACATTCCTGCAGTTATGTGATCTTCCCAGTGAAACCTCTCAGAGTCTACTAGCTTCTATTTACAACATACAGACTGCTTATGTGAAAAAGAGCATTTTCTGGATCTGCTCCAGATTAACTGTTTCCAGACAACATTACCTTCACAGAAGGAGAAGGAGACCAATAGAGACCTACATTCTGCTGCTGCCATCTGCTCTGGCAGTAAACCAAAGGGATGTAATATTGAGCTTGCGAGACTGAAATTATGCAAGTTTTCCATTTTCTGTAGCAGGTCATGAAATCACAGAAATGAAAACAGTGGAAAACAGAGTCTGTTTGTGTTTAGGGTATACAGAAGTCTGAACAGATGCCATAACGATCCAGAGACTTCCCATCCCTTGAAAGGAACGAGCTGATGTTTGGGAATAACACAGGGTCTGCATCCAGCCAAATTACTGAGCCAGCTGTGCTTATCTTCTACCACTGAAGGTCCCTCAGGTCCCTGCTGTGCATATGTGAGCTGCATCCAGCTACTATGCGATAAACATAAACATATGCTACAGTATATTTATCTTCTAAATGCATCCACATTGTGAATAAGACCCAGTCAAACACTAACAAAATGTTTCGTCACAATTTCTAATGTCTAATGGCCTTCAATAGATATTTAATCAATTTGATAGTCATTTCAAGGGAATATAACACAGAACATTAATCTTTAACTTTAACAGTACAATTCTGATTCATTTTAGGAATTCCAAGCAATGTGTATAACAATTATATCTAAAACATGAGGCAAGATGGTCATTGTTTACAATTAGCTCTTAGATATTATAGTGCTGTTAGTATCAGTATCAGATAATATCATTATATTATCTGTTGCATTGTTGATAGATGTACTGTAGTTGTTTAGGTTTTCTTTGTCCCAACATCATTCATTCTATACAGATGAACTGCATTTGACTAAATTGACCTAATAATTAAACATTATGGACTCTCTTTTTGTGGTACATTTAACATTATTTTTCACAGCAGACTATGAACCAAATCAATATTGCTATAAAGCTAACAAATGAAATCAACTGGGGGACCTTTAACACATGTTGTATGATATTCAGGATGTAACACTCCCCTTTGTCTAGTTGGTGTCCATGTTGAGCTTTGTTAAAAGGTCAACCTTGTACTTGAGGCTGACTTACAGTAGATGAATGAAGATTAATGACACAAACTTTTACTGGCTTCTTTGCCTCATCCTAGGTGAACCTGACTTGCTTGACATAACATAGCAAGTCTCTCACCAAATGCTTTCAAGAATGACCAATTTATATCAAAAGGTTTAAAGGAGCAGTTTTTATTTTTGTTGTTGAGGTTAGTCAAGGTGAATTATGCCGAAAGCATCACAATTACCCCTGAATTAAAAAAGATTGCTACAAGTTTCAAAATCACAGCCTTGAGCTGCCTAATACCTACCCACAAATCACTACTGTCACAACCACAGCATAAAGCTGTCACTTGTCTTCACATAGGCAAAACACTTTCTCAATTAATAGGTAAACTACACAACAGCTAAGTAGTTGTACATGCATTGAGAAAAACAACAACTGAGTGGAGCCACAGAGTGATATTTGTCTTTGGTCTTTTAAAAGCCAGACACTATCAACTATCTGCCAATCAGCAGATGAGACTCACCTCTGCAATCAGGATCTGCAGGTCATCAGCTACACACACACACACACACACACACACACACACACACACACACACACACACACACACACACACACACACACACACACACACGAACACACACATACACACAAATCTTTATTACTTTATGAGGACCACAATCTCAGGGTTATCTGTGAGGACAGAGAAAACAGAAAATTACACCACAACTGAGAAATGCTGTGAACAAAATAAACAAATATATGACACAGATCTGGAAAACAATGGGGGAAATGGACAAATAGAAAAGTAATTTCTTCTAATAGTTTTGAATTCCAGTTTTTCATGTTTTTTAAAGTAAAAATTACAAATTTACATTTTACACATACACCTTTACACTAAACTAAGTGACTTCTAGTGATCATCGAAGCTTTGATTTCCCAAAACATCAGAGCCATTACATAGACATTTAGCAAGCAGATATGGCAATCTCAACTGGTTTTATTAGTTTCTAGCAATTTACAGTGAGGAAATCCAAATTTCATTTGGAACATGGGCAACAGGAAGTAGAATGTAATGCTTGAAATACAATTCATTAAATTGATCTGATTTTCCTATTGTTTCTTTATTTTAAAACTCCTTAAGCACAGCACATACATACAGTGTTTACTCAAATGTAATGCTTAAACCACAAAAAGATATAACATAAGATATTTTCATATTTATTTAGCAGTTTTATTGCTGTACTGTACTACTCAAAAAAAGATTACTACATTGCATATTTTCTCCCTCACTCAAACCTTAGTTCATCACAATACCGAGAAACAGGACATTGCAGGTTATTTTGCTCTTGAATGTGATAATTTAATTTTAATTTGCACATATTCTATCATAGGTCGTTTATGTCATATGACAACTTTACATTGTTGACATTAGTGACTAGTCTGGCTCTTGCAGAACTGCAAAAACATAATCAACATCAGAAACCTAACTAAATTGTCAAACAACATTAACTAGCCTTAATTAGACCTATAAAGTTTTTACAATTAACAGTAAAAGCAGTGTCTCTATTTAGTCTTCGACAAACCACTGGCAAAAACATATATTTTTGGAATTAATGGTGAAAATAAAGCAAGCTAAAGTTAATTTCTGTAACAGACTCTTTCATAGTCAACAAGGTTTCTGACCTTGTAAAGATTTAAGATCGTGTGGATAACTCAGCTTTTATTGGAAAGTTTCTTTCTAGTTGTAGGCTGATACATACATATGTCATCCTAAGATATGCTTTCATGTAAAATCATGTTGTATATTTGTTATTTCCTGCTGTTTTATCAAGAATACTGATGGCAGAGATGAGTTTAAGTGAAAAGATGACCATGAAAAGATGAAGAGACACAAGTGACAGCCTACAGAGGAACACCGGTATGATCAAATCTCACATCAACCGCCTGCGTATCAGGGAGAAAGAATGTTAACAGCTCTGCTGCAAGGCTTTTCTGAACAGAGGAACACAACACTGACAGAAAATAGCACACCTGCGAGGCTTTATGCAGAGCTGTACTTATGCTGGTGTTGGCGGGTCGCAGCACCCTGCTAGAGATGTTATTTGACTGGACATCAAAAAAACATTTTAACATATACACGATTATATCTTTTCACTTTGAAGCCATTAGCCCTCTCTCTGTATGTAAAGGCGGAAAGTCAATTCTCTTCAGCTCTCTTTCACACAGAAAATGAGTTTTCTTAAGCCCCTGAAAGCATCTGACAACTCCAAAGACCATTTGATATACTTGACAGTTTGTGAGGAGGTTAATATTCTGCAATTTACTTCATAGGCGCCTCCCTCGCAAAAATGTCCTCTATCTTTATAAAATCCATAAAATGCACATCCACTGGGACTATCCCTGGGATTTAATTAATAGTTTTAAGAAACTGACATCCTTTTTTTGCAGTGCAGACACTCCCTGTCCATTTATCTGGTGAAACAGTGTGATTTACTTAGAAAGCCTTTTATGGGCCACTTATGTGAGATAACTTATGACTAGAAGTTGATCGATATGCTACCTGATTCTTTTAATGTTTCAAAAACCTTTTCTTGTGTGGTTTAATGATTTTTCTTTTATGTGTGTTTTTATGACTTTATTGCAGGCTGCAAAACAATTGGTCCTTGCATGTATGGTATGGGGACTGCTCTATCCTAAAGACCTAAAACTGTGGTCAGTAATTCATAATTTTTAGTTGAAAACAGACTTTTATTGGATGTGACACATGCTGACATACAAGTGATTTTACTAATTGCAGATAATGAGGATACAAAATGATATGGCCTTGGAAGACATGAATTTACATTTCAAGTAAACCCAGCTGAGAAAAATATAATTCAAAATGTTTCCTTAAACAACATCATTTATTCAACCTGCTATGTGAATATTAGGTTGATATTGTTTAAAAAATCGAATTAGTAGGTGGCAGTGGATTGGCATTGTGATGGGCCTGTGGAATAGTACTAAGTGCTACCAACTTCCTGGCCTGTTAAAATTAAAAACAGTGTAGATTCTGCTTTTTGCTTTTGTTGTTGATGATAATAAGTAATTGAACATTAAAATGTGTTTGTTTTTTATGTTATTTTTATGGTGGTTTTGCTGTACATAAAATTAATGATTACCCTGCTTATTAGCCTTTTAAATCTTTATTTTATCCCGATATGGTTGAATCCCGATATTTAGTTATTTTTTTTATATCTAACAATATATATAATAATAGTGAAATATAAAGAGCCTTCTACTCATAAATGATTATTTCCCAGATTGCTATAAATCAAACTGGCAGCTGTATCTTCCAGCTGTCGGCTCAAAAGAAATGGCCTTGGACTGAATATGCAAAGAAATGTAGCTCTTAAATATTAGTTTTAGTTTCAAAAGTATGTTTATATGAACTGATTTATTGTCCTTCTGCTTTTTGTACTTTAGCCAAAATGCATTTGAAACAAAGGAGCCTCTCCTTACATGCTACAAAATGATCACGTGCACAGCCAGAAAACTAAAGTAATTCTGACTCATGACCACATGGTGTCAGTGTTGCATACTGGACAAAAGAAAAGAAAAATTGCAAGACTCTTGTGACATTTTGAGTCCTTCACACTAATCTTTGCAGCAGTTAACACCTTTGAAGCGTTTTTCAGATAAGTCTAAGTCCAAATTGCCCCCTACATTTTAAAAGTTTTCTTGCAGCAGGATCCAGTTCAGGAAATTGGATTGTGTCACATTTAAGTGACACCTTCGAAATGTATTCTAGTCAGCACGCGTGTCAGCCAGGTGCAAATTGACATTACACATTAAAGAGTATCAAGGTGTCATTCTGCTAAATATTTTAAAAACAGAGCTTCACAGTTCATTCTGATCTTCACTCAAAGTCCACTTGTTCTGGTGCTTTCCAATTTATCACATAGTCTTCATTAGCAGTTGCAGTTTTCTCAGTTGTCATGGAAGTGGGAGTTTGAACATCTACAATCAAAAGCTCCTGAATAAGCCAACAAGTGGATCTTGAGATGGTTTTGTCACCACTTTCTAACAAGGCACCCTTTAGGTTGTAAATGTTAGCAAGGCATTAATAAAGGGTCAACAGTTACAACAGGCTATCCATCAAGCCTGCAATTTATGTTAATAAGTGGCTAATAAATGTATTTTGGTCCAGACGCCTGGAGCCCTTTCCCAGAAAGTAACTTGCCGAAACTGTTATGCTGGAAAGGGATTTTTCAGTACGATAAAGTTAATGATTTATTTACCATTAATTAAAGCTTTAAACCCTTTGTAAATGGTGCCTTATGAAAAAGCGTTACCAAAAATTCCTTTGTGAGCAACACAACTGTCTTAAAGTGTTCCCATGTTTGTGGAGTCGTTACCAATAACTGGTCATCGCAAGCTGATATTCTTGAGGAAAATATTTAGTTTGGAGTTGTTATACAGTAGGTGCCCCAACTATTGCTTAGACAGTCATATTTACTATGTAAAACAATTTTCCAGAAGTTAAAAGACAAACAAGAGTGTTTGAAGTTTTTAATGTCAAAGTCAAACTTTTACATGATTCATCTTCATACCAAACCATTCGTCAACAGCTCCTTCTTCCTCGCCATAGCAAATGCAATTAGTTCATTATGTAATTACAGGAAGGGAGCAGCAAAAAACAGAACCAGCCCCATAAGAAAAGAAAACGAAGAAGAGGAAAATAAAAATAAGTTTTTTTTCTCTTTTTTTTCTCAAGTGCAGATTTGAAGACCTTAGGCATGCCATTGTCTGTTATGGTTTCCAGTTGTCTGTTCTACAGTGTAGTTTTATCTGTACATGGCTATAAGGGTAACAGCACGAGGGGGATGACAGGTACATGATGTGCGCGGAAGTGTCTGTTTTTAAAAATGTCTTGATAAGTGGGCGATGGACTCCTTTCTCTACACTCTTCTCTGTCTGTCTCCCCTCTCTGTTTTGCAGTAGACTGAAAGATATTCATGTTTAAACGTGCAGTATAAAAAAAGATACACACCCACACAGATTCATGTATAGCAAGTTCCCTTAAATCTGGTTGGGAGGGTTCGAAAGGTGCCATAATGAAACTGCCATAAAACAGCAGTTTGAAGAAATATCTGCCAATTTGAAAAGGCAGGGCTGTGTCAAGAGTCTCTCTCCAAAGCTCACAAACTGGACGTTAGTTCTTCAAGACCTTTCTGGCCTCCAAGGGATGGAGACACACTTATCTCAACTATTTCTCCCAGAGAAAGAGCATGTGTCCTTCTGTCTCTCAGTGTGTGTACCCCGTAGGATGTTGTGATTGTTTTCACCAATCCCTTTTCAATTAACTCCATACGTTAGGCCTTTTGTTTTGTTACATCCTCAGCGCAGTCCATCAATAACAGAGCTCAGTAAACAGCCATGTTGGGGATTTGGGGGTAATGAAGGCTTAGGGAGTTAAGTACATCAGTGGCCTAAAACACGCTAAAGGGAGTCGGTCACAGAGTTGTAGTTATATACAGGTATACAAAGTGTAATCACACATGGAGCACACTCGTTTCTCAGGACGATTACCAATGTAAAATGAATGTACAAGACTCACTACTTTACTGTTTCCACACGTCCAGTTACCTTTCAGCGAGGGCACAGTCAAGCAGCAACAATGTGTGGCCAAAACCACAAGTAGTTAGTTAACAAGTTGAACATTGTCGCACATCTTACCTGAGTGTTGCTCTCTTTTCTGACTATCTCTACGCTCTACAAGGACCTATGATCTAAATTGCAGCGCCTCCTTTAACAAGCATGTCCCCCCCGCCTCATCTGATCCAAAACCAGAAAAATGAAGAGACACACTTACTGGCAATTTCCAGAAGTATTACATTCGCCAATCCAGACATTAATGAGATCAGTGCAGATCAAGGGAGGAGAAGAGAGAAGAAAAGAAACTCATTAAGACCACAGGGACGACCTAACCCTATTATCCCTATCACACCACTGAACCACACACTGATGATGGGAATTAAGATGTGCTGGCCTCGATCCACACCCACTCTTCAACCCAGTGCAGCAGAGTGTGTCTGGAGTCGTGCAGTAGCTGCTGGGAAGGACGAATGTGAAGGAGTCTGTTATCTGTGCATTTTAGCACAGCAGTATGGGCGTGTTCAGGTCGGCACTGTGTGGTGAAAAGGGTGCAGCAGAACTCTGCGCTCCCATTACATTGTGTTCTTTTTTGTTACAGCCTGCGGCACCTTTTGTGCCCGCTTTGGGCTGTGGAAACTGAGAGAAAGGCCCAAGGTTACCCCAAACTCACTCTGATAAAGTGGGAACAATTTCATCCACTGAAGCTAACTCCCTTGCTGCCATCATTATCTCCATTTCTCCGTAAGCACACATATATAATACAGATGTATCCAAATAGGCGTGGTATCCAAAAAGGCGTGTGGTTTAAAAAAGAGAAAAAAAGTTAGCATTATCTTTCTTTCATGCATAGTCCATTTTTCTTTTCCTTTTTTTCTTACAGAATTTTGGTTTTTCTATGAGTCCTACTTACAGTATGCAGAATATCCCCTATTCCCACATTGTCTATCATTACATACATCAGATGACGTGTTTGAAATTCCCTTTAATGTAGCCCCACACATCAGTCAGAGAGATGAGTAATTATTTAAATACATTTCATGTTTAAATACTGACTGGGGGGAGCAGGCAAAATGCTACAGCTAGTTCAATGAAAGGCAATATGTTAAAAAATGATGAATAAGTGCACATACACACATAGTGCATATGAATTGCGCAGTGCGCGTATCTTAATATGGGTTTGTGTCTCTACTTATGTTTTATTATGCCGTATGTGTGTGTGTGTGTGTGTGTGTGTGTGCGCATGTGTGTGCTTAATGTTTTCTGTATGAAAGTTAATGCAAGTTATTATATACTTCATGTTACACGGCCACTGAATCATGTCATAAACTGTGGCCCTATGCATGTTCACATTCTGTAAATGCACTGTATGAGTTTGTGTTTGCATGCTTAGGTCTGTGTGTGTAAGTGCGTGCATGCGTGCATGTGTATATGTGTGTGTATGTGTGTGCGAAAGAACATTTATGATACATGAACACTGTTAGGATACAGTAGGTGTGTAGTGAACTCAGCACCTCTGTATACTCCGAAACGGCGGACAGCAGCAGAGAGATACAACTGCTGCCTTTTCAAATACACACATACAATATATACATACAGACTGAGTGTGAAGGCAAAATAATGAACATATTTTCACACACGCTGGAATTCTGTGGCACTACTGACACTCTCTGAGAACCTTGTATGGTTACATTTAATTACTGTAAAAAAAGTATTTTCACATTGTTGCATTTTATTCTGAATCATTTGTTTTTAAAGATACCTGATTTTAGAGATCAGCACATTTTTCTACCGTGTAACTGTACAGTGACCACACTTTTGTCAGTACTTTGATACTCTGTTTATGACTTGTTAAGATTCTCACGGGATTAGCAGTTTGATTGGTTAATATCCCCGTCTTGTGTTATAATAAAGTTGATTAGGCATTAGAAAGTTTGATTGGTTTGAATTAGATCCAAATAACTCAATCAAAGACCCGTTACTTCTTTTCATGTGTTTTAACTGGATAAGACCTCTGTGGTTTTTCAGCAGATGGTTCACCAGTTGAGTCCAAATCTTGACTGCTGTAGCCTCAGTGAAAGTTTTTATATGCATCGAGGCATTTATAGCATCAGGATTTACTCAGTCTCAATGTCTCTCTATTTCACACAGATCCCTCTGTGTTAGAGGGTCAGGCATGCATTGGATTCAGGTAAAAAGACAAAGAGATGAAGTTGTCCTCCACATAAACATAAACGGATCTTTGCCTGTAGGCAACTTTCAGTGATAGTTAAAAAAGACTTTTTTTTTTTTTTTTTAAAGTACTCCTAGTCCGAGCTCTCTGAAGAGTGGACCCATCACTTGCTAAGTTTAGGTGCCTATAAATAATAGTCAGAATCCAATCCAATCTTTTCTCACATTTTCACATGTTCACGGGTTTAAAAGGCCTTCCAAACTGATGACTTGCCAGTAAAGTCTTAACCCTCCCTGCTTTTTTTAGAAAAGGGTGTGGTGTGTTGATGATTGCTCCGTTGCAAGGCTATCACAGGTAAACCTCTCGGCGTGACAACGTGAGGCAGGATGTGGTCTTGTAGTCCCCTCCTGTCCGGGTCAGTGGTATGACTTCAGGTGGGTTCTTGCCTTCTCCTCCTTCCTCCTCTTGCTGGCGCCTCCCGAAGCCTGCGCTGCTAAATGTGTCATATGATGCCGAAGTCATCTTGCGGTTCAGAAGGTTACGGTTGTGATCGCCCATGTTTCTGTTGCGGTCTCCACTTCCCAGGGTGCCGAGAGGATCCCCATTGGCTAAGGGTAATCTCTGACCTTCTCCGCCGACAACCACCCCGGGTTCTGAGCTCCCTGCACTGCCAGCGCTCTCGCTGTCACTCTCATGGTCGTTACCACGGAGGTTGTTATTATCGTCTCCGGGGGCAAAGGTGGAGAGCCGTGGGGGGTCGCTGCCATGGCGCTGGCGAGGCGAAGGGCGGACGGGCATCCAACAAGTGTCAGAGTGGCCAAACTCATCACACTCCCTGGTACACTTTCCTGTCAGAGCTACGTCTGGCAGCTGTCTGGCATCTGGACACAGGAAAGAGACAAAATAAAGAGGGATTGAAGGAAGAAAAGAAGAGAAAAAAATTTAAGTTCTTTTGATGTCTTCATTTGATAGTTTAACTAACACAGACATGAAATATGGGTAGAGGTACGTATGACATGAAGCAAACGTACACAACCAGAATCGAACTGGGAATGCTGCAATTATATGGTCTGTGTGTGAACCACTAGGCCACCAGGACACCCCAAGAAGAGACAATTAAATTAAAAAAATGATGTAGACGGATAGAGTACAACAGTACAGATGAGTTGAACATTTCATGAGGAAGACAGGAGAAAGAAAAATTGGTTAAAAAAAGGGGGACAAAGGTTATAAGGGAGGGGATATCATTTGAAAGAAGCAAGACAAATGCTGTCATAGCAAAATAGAAATTGCTGACATCAAAAGGTTTGAAAAAATTCCAGCTTTGCTCAGCATCAAATAAAAGGTGAAAGGTGACGTCAAAACAAACAACTATCTACCGAATAGAAGATAATTTTCAGAAATTTGTGTGACACATCTAAATGTCTTTACTTTAAGTTACATATTGGCTCTATTATGTCCCATTAGTGTTGGTTAAAAATGTTAGTGAGGCTACCAGAGATGCTGAGGCTGATGTCCTACAAAGGCAAGTGTCAAAGGTGAAGGCTATCATCTATGTAAACCAGTCATTTATGGCGTATTTATATATCATCAATACTGAGATCATGTTAAACGGACATAGGACTTATAATGATGATAGATGAGGTAAACGTGACTTTTTAATTACACAAATTGTGCTGGTGGCATGTTACAGAAGGTAAACTAAAACATTCCATACATCTCTTATGAGCAACTGAAAACAATACATTTATTCACTGTTAGGGTTTTCCTAATTCTGCTTTACTTGAATTAAACACAAGAAATTTAATATTTCTGTTGCATTCTGAAAACAAATTCCAGTTTTGTTGCCTACATACCACAGCTGACAGAAATTCCTGTGAAACCAAACAAGCACATCATTATAGAGTATAATTATAACCCACACGATGAATTCTCTGCTCAATTCCTCTCTCCATCTGACCGTGAAGAAAATGTATTAAACTCCACAATATCCTCAAGATTTCTCACGTCAGTGAAAAAGCAACATTTAACCTCAGTACCACATACTGTACAGAGAAACGAGGAAAAGAAGATTCATTTTTTGCTTCTCTCCATCCTTGACAAACAGAAAAAGGTAAAAACACAAGTTTGTTGGCGAAAGGGAAGATTTGGGCTGCTGACTGATGGCAAGGCCACCAATGAGCCTAGGGCACACCATACTGGCACATAATAAGCTTTTTCTAAAAAGCTCTTCTCATAACATCCAACTTACTTGAATACACACACACAGGACAATTGCTTTATTCTATAAAACACATTCCTATCAAATGAGGAAGAAAAGCCTCCTGAGACCTTGACAGCAAGTGTTTGACTGTGTGTGTGTGTGTGTGTGTGTGTGTGTGTGTATGTGCAAGCCTTTCACAGAATACAGTACATAAAGCCTTGAGAGACAAAATATAGAGTTATTCTATCTGGTAGCCTCTTGGATGCAATTCTGAATGAGTTCAATACATTTTATTGACTTCTTACTGTATGATTTGTGTGTGTGTGTGTGTGTGTGTGTGTGTGTGTGTGTGTGTGTGTGTGTAGATGCTCTAACCATTCTCCACGTGCTCCTCCTCTCCCACACTGCCCTCTGGTGTGGTCCGCTCGTAGCCTTCCTCAGGCAGCGGCAGGGCTCCCAGCCGCGGCCCTGATGAACTCTTGCTGCTTGGTGTCTCTGAGTCTTCCAAGCCACTGTCATAGCAACCACCATCCTGGGGCTGACTGACTACAGAGAAGGTCACCCGGCGAAGGGTCCCCTGCAGGAAACATACACACACAATATGGGATTAATCATCCTGGATTCCTAATCTGAGATTCTAAATCTGGGGATTAGGCTAGTGGGCAAAGACATATTGAGATTATCTGATCGTGTTCGCCTTGATTATGAGCTTAGCTGCTACAATACAGGGTAATAGCCATCAACCAATCACGCCGGTCTTTCAAAGTTTTCAGTTGGTTTTTAATCCCAGTTTAGATTAATGCTGCTGGACATGGCTGATGTTTACAAACCTCTAGCCGGCCTGGAGACACTTATTTCACATCTGGAATGGCGCCCAGTAGTAGCAGCTGGGTAATATAGAGTCCATTCTCAAAAACACTTACTTGGTGCTCTATAAAAATAAGTGAAGGACGTTAAATGAAAAGTGATATCTGATGATGTTGTATAGTTTTATTATTGTAAACATAACATTTGAAAAAACAAAACCAGCAATGCATTGATCTTATTAACAAGTCTTGTCTGCGTATTAGAAGCCTGATTTGGACACATCAATAAGCCACGTGGGGGCAATGGGTCACATGTTCCTTTATAGCAAATATAACATAGCAAATAACATAGGCACTGTGGTTCATTTTTAAGTCAATCTAAACTACACCGTCCTGTTGTTCATACAGGACAGTAATGTGTATAAATACTCACTAATGGATCAAATCTGCAGCTGAAAATAGTTCCCAACAAAAACTCTATTTACACCTGTTTGAGTAAAGATTGCTAACTACTACAGTATCTATCTGTTTTAGGAAATTATTTAATCTTTTTGTAAATGAAACTATAATATTTGCAAACTGTTTTTAAAGACGTACATCTTTAGAAGAATAAATGGGCTTTGGGCTGAGTGCCACTGAAAACTACTGAGAGAAGGATTAACACGTTGTTTTTGATCTTGTCATTGGATTTGTTAACGACAACAAAAATATAGAAAATCATCAGCCTTCTCCTTTCAGCTCTGTTCATTTTTGTTTTCAATTCATATTTTTTTCAATCACTTAGCAACCACTATGTTTTAGTTAAATGGTTAATCTGAATTTTATTTAAAAAAAAAAAACGAGTTAATAAATAATAATCTCAATAATAAATTGATAATAAAAATCTTGATAATAATAATAAAAGAAGTATTACTTCTGTTTGTAAAAGCTTGAAGTACAACCCTGAGGCTTGGACAAGCAGGCTGAACTCATCACTGTGAACACAAAACAAACAAACCATCCACCACCACTGACAAATCTCCCAATCCTGCAGTGGAAGGGGTGCTGATTCAGTAACAAATCACATCCTTCACTCAAACTCAGCATCACACCTGCTGTGATTTCAACACACAAATAACCCCATTCTAGTTAACAGACCAGTTTTCACTTTGGAGAAAAAAAAAAGAGTGTAATAAGTCCATGCTGAGAGAATATCAGAGGGAGTTAATGACCTGGAGGGATCACTCTGCATCAGGAAGCCCATTTCTATACAACACCCCTCCTATCTCCTCTTATACTAATTTATCTGCTCGCAAAATTACAACCCTTTCAATTAAGATCTGCTTTGAAACACGCAGCGTATAGTGAGGAAGTGAGGGAACAGAGGGATGGCGCAGATTAGGGCGGAACAACTTCAGCTGGAAACATCTCCTCAGGATAATCTGCAGGGAAAAGGATGGACGGCTGGCATAAAAGCCCAAACTGAACAAATTTTTTCTTCTTCTTCCAAACACCTAAAGAAAGGGGAACATTTGAACATTTCACCTAAGGAACATGCAAGACAAGAGGAGCGAGGAACACAGCTACATCAATTAAGCACGAGGGGGAAATTAACGGAGCACATCTCTTCCGCCATTTCTTAACAACGCTTAGATGAAAAGGGGATGAGAGAAAGTGACTCAGACAGCAGAGATTGTGAGCACAAGCAAGATTGAGGAACATATATTAGATTATATGGGAAAAGCAGCAGTTATTTGAATCTCAGTGGCTTCATCTTAACTCTACACAGAGAGAGCAATGTATTTTTTAGAACATTAGCTTAAATGAAGCAATCCAACCTCTTTTCTACTTGCTCAGACTCAGGGCAATGGCACAGAGAGGAAAAAGTGTGTGTATAGAGGGCCACAGAGGGCATTGGTAAGGATAACTTTTGTTTTTTTGCCATGAGAAAGAAGTTAATTATGTGATCTCATCGTATTAAGTTTGTTATTTGAGATCAGTGATGTCGACATCACAAAAATCCCTTGACTTAACAAGCAAAACTGTCAAAACTGTTTTCTTAGGATCATAGCATCACAGAATCATTCATTCATGACAATTATGTTGTAAAATGATAATTATTTCTGATCACAAGACAACAAAAGACATTATTTCTCTACACACGTTTCCTCGTCAGCCTTCTCTGCGAACCATCTGGAGAAAAAAACATAACTTTTTCATTTTTAACCCGTTTCTAAAGTTCTAAGTGCCTCTTTTTTTACTAATCCAAACAAAGACGGTAATGATCTCCTTGCTCAATTTTTACGTTAACCAAAATTAAAACATGTATTTTCAGTATTACTGGTAGACAATGTTACTTTCCAATATTTTGTGTTTAAATACAAAATAACATATATTACACATATTTTGCTTGTGTGCTTTTTTTTGGACATATGTTATTTTTAGCTAGCGGAAATAGGAAATACACAACCTGAATATAAATAGATTTTTTTTATTGTGCAACTGATATTTTTTCATTCAGGTGGTTAGAACAGTCTTTGAGAAGTCCACACGTGTTGTTATAGAAGATTAAGAGTCCACAGTCATTGTAGTAGCTCTGCGAGCTGTACTTTGGCTTTGAGTTACATGTAAATGCTAATGTCAGCATGCTAACATGACAATGCTAACATGGTGATGCTAAGCAGTAAATGGTAATACATGAGATTCACAAATTGTGGCTAGGATTACTATATGAATACAGAAATACAGCTTGCGCCACAGGGTCAGACTTGATCGACAGACAAGGAGAGAGTTACTATTGGAGGCCTGCTGCTGGTCGCTGTGTGTGTGTGTGTGTGTGTGTGTGTGTGTGTGTGTGTGTGTGTGTGTTCTATTACAGAATTAATCTGTTCAGCCATGATTCCATCTAATTCAATTTCCCTCTAACCCTCTTTCTGGTCAGAGCTGCCCCCTTTCATTCCTTCATACTGATAATTTTATTTTCTATTTCTCTCCTCTATCCTCCCTTCCTCCCTTCCGTCAACTCTGCCTTTCACAGCTGTAACTCTCCCTCTTACTCTCTCTCACATAGGCCTACTCACCCTCTCCCTCCCATCCCTTCTTCTCTTGCCCGACAGCTTTATGATGTGGCGATCGATGATGTGTCCTTGACCTCGTTATGAGTCCCTCTCCTCTTCCCCACAGCAGGCTTTATTGACCCACAACTCCCCAATACTCCCTAACCCCCTTTTTCCCTCTTTTTGCTCATCCTCCGTCTTCTCTATCTCAAAGTCTTCTGCTCATTGAAAAACCTCTCTTCTATTCTTTTGCCAAATCCCATATTTTGGCATATTTTAGTCATTAAATTCTACTAATTGTGCAGTCTACACTTTCTGTCCCTGTCCCCCGATCTGGCCTCTTATCGTCTCACTTTTTTTCCTTCTAAATTTGGCTTTATACTCTTTCACTTATACGTCTACTACTCTCTACCCATTCTAACATTTTCTATCAATGTGGTCTTTTTTAAAGCTTTTAACATTTCCGTCTTCTTTGCTCATACCTTAAATTGATCTCTTTTTTACGTCCTGTCTCCTTTGTAAGCTTTTTCCTCTAATAAAAAACTCTGCAGCCAAAGTGCCCTTGATGTTTTTTCAACCTGACTCACAAAGCATATTTGTGCATGTGTGCACAAGTTCTATTAATTGGCGGAGCAATTGCAATAAAGACTGATTACTAAATATCCTAAATATCTACTGAATGTCGACACACATTCATCTGTGTGAGCACAGCCCCCACACACACTCTGGAACACAGACACATACGGATGAATTGGCTAAGGTCCAGTGTGGCCTATGAATTCATGCCTGATGGTATATTAATTGAGTTTGACGGCGGACATAAAAATACCTTCCCCTTAATCTGACACGGACCATTACAGTTCAATACTGACATGGGAGCTTCATTCATTTGCACGGCAGGGAGAGTATGTTTGAGTGGGTGTGTTGAGTGTGATACAGTATGGGAGTTACTGTAAAGTTATTTATGGAAGCTAGGCATGAATCAAACAAATACATGATGGGTCGGAACTCAGAATAAACTTTACCATCTGAGTCTTGCAGCTCTAAAGGAATTGTGGAGAAAAAAGTTCCTAATACAGCTTTTCATTTCAGGGCAAGAGTGTGTTGCGGTGCACGCAATTTCCATATGAGTGAGACTTCGCACCTTCATGTTTGTGTTTTACGGCTGTGTATGAGTGTGAGACTTTCAAAGCCTGCAAGATGTGTGATGTCAGCCTGTGAGAATACGTGTGTGTGTGTGTGTGTGTGTTTGTAGTGTGAGGAGATGCATGTGTGTGTGCGCATGCACAGGTTGGCTCAGTCATCAAGGTAATTAGTGTGTAAACCTCCTTGCTGTCGGTTCAAAGAGAATTAACGAGCTCTAGTTAATTAACAGTCCCATCTCTTCCCTTTACATGTGTCTGAATATTCAACACGTGTGTTTGCGTGTGTATGTGCAACATCTGCACATTGCACTGACTGTTTGTGCATGTGTGAGCACATTTGGATGTGAGTGTGTGTTTGTGTTTGTCTATGCCCTGCTACACTTTGGTCTGCATAATGAATTGACAGGATGTGGCTTATGCATAAACCACAACTACAAATATGGTTGTAGGACTAAAGCCACATTTCCCTTTGGTGCTCTGCTCAGTCTCATTTATTTTTGACATCATCTAGGTACGAGGAAGAGCGGCCATCTATTTTATTGATTAATTATTTGTTTGTTACAAATACATTACATTGTTTAGTTCCTCGTTAGTACATAGCAATTATTTTGGTCACATCAACGCTCAGATTGGAGGTCAGATTACCACTGCAGACATCTGTTCATCTATTTACTAAAGTGAGGATGTCATGCATAATACATAGCTGAGTGACCACAGTGCATAGTCCAACTGTATATCCCATTTTAGATATACCACAACATATATGTACTTTAAAGTCAACATTCAGCATACTAAATACAGACCAAGTAAACTTATAATAATTCATTTTCTGCACCATAACATAATTGACGTTTGACTGATGTGGCTTGTGCTGATACCAATAAATGTTATGATCAATATCCACTGACAGTACGGGATAGCTTTTTGGGCTAAACATCTCTTACATTTTAATTACATAAAAGATATATTTCTTGCCTGCTTACTTCTCTTTATTACAAATGTATCAGACTGTGGCAGGAGGAATTCATATGTTTAAATGACTGCAAATGAGGGATGATATTTTCTAATATTTCACAAATCAGTTCATCAGTTACAATGCTGTTAGCTGTACTGATGCCCGTCGGCCAGCATCACAAATTACAGATTTAATCTTTTTCACCCACTTTCCTCCATGTTACTGCATGTTTGAATTTGTTACTGTGCTGAAATAAGCAACTGGAGGTAGGAAAAATATATTTTTCTTTGGAATGGTTATGTTTTGTGTTCAAACAGGCAGAAATCAGACAGTTTCATGAGCCAAATGTCAATCAAGCAGACACCTGACATCCAATTTGTAATGACTCCCTCCAGACACCTGAAATTTTCCTAACGTTGACTGAGGGGTGTAGCCTTGCGTGTTAATATCCCTGCCAGTTGTCCGTCACTGGTGATTTCAGCCTGTGGACATATTTATTGCCAAGCGTCATTATTTCTGAATGTGATTATTTTCATGCCAGACATAGGATTTTGTGACCCTTAAGGGGCAGACTTATGGAATTCTTTAAGTGGCTGAGCAGGTCTAGTGGGCAGGATGACCTATTGAATGGTTAGAACAACCCTTGGCATTGAAACACAAAATATGGTTTTATTAAATAATTTGTTTACAAAATAAAACATAATTTAATAAGTGAATACATATTTAGAATATTTTGATATAGCTTCCAGTAAATCTCAACTGTACTGGATGAGCAGATATCTGATATTCAGTGCAAGATCGATATAACTTATAAGATCTAATATCACTATTTTTATCATCAAATTATGTCACCTCATCCTGTTTCTCATAATGTGATAGCTTATTTACTCCCTAAAAGTAATTGAGCTGATTAAATGTCAGACTTCTGCTTATTACAGCTATAACTGTGTAGAATGTGTAAGGTGATATTGCACTTTTGCTACCACAACACACAGTGAAAACTAACATGCTTCTGTTGACACTGCATAGGTGTAGTGCCAGACTTCATATCTGGAATGGGGAATGCTGATCAGTCAAAATTACCTTTGCCTCTGCTCTCTTGTTTTGCCTCTGTTTAGAAATTGTGTTGTGCTAATGCAGCCAGCAAATGTGTGTGTGCTCATACTCTGAAAGTGGAGGAAGTGTTGGAATGAACAAGTGAATTCAATAACTTTGAGTTTATTATATTATATTATTAGAAAATAATGAGTTTGTGTTGACTGTTTTTTTATTGAAATTATTGAGCAGTTCCCTCCCCTCTGCAGTAGTGATGTCACTTTGCATGATTAAACTGTCATGCAAAGATGCATTGTGTGGCAAAACTAACTACATGGATCGATGCACACTATTGTCTAATTTATATATTCAAAGTGAAAGGTCTGGTTCTACTGATGACATGTTTCATTACATTGAATTTAATGTGTGATTTTCCTTACTCTTTACTATTGTTTTCTATCATTTTAAATGTGTTACAGTTTAGCCCAGATCTACTCCAGATGTCTTCCGTTATCATTTTAACATTATTTCTTAGAAGCACCTAAAGTGTGAACTTTGGTGGTGAAAAATCACATGAATATCTTTGGTGTTTTTATCTCATCTACACAAACTTCTAACACTTTTTTCAATCGCTTTTCCACTGTGTTTTTTCCACTGTGTTTTATCACAGTACCAATGAGGCCAAAGCTAAAACAAAAAAACAAAATAAAACTAAACTTTGACTAAGTGATTTAGTGAACTAGTCAAATGTATCTGTTCTTAGATTACATTTGCTCAAAAATCTCTGAAATGTTTGCTGGAAAATCTTTTGAAACCTTTTGCTGTCGACTGTTAAGTTATGCATCAAAGGCAGCGAGGGGGGAGAAACAGTGAAATGTGCTGACAGAAAGAATCTCGCAGGGGCTGTGTGAACAGGACAGATGTGTTAACAATTAATTTGACAATGATATATTTACACTGGGTATTTAAATATAGAACTGATTTAAAACTGTATTCAAGATCTAGTGCTGTAACGTGGGGTGACGTGTTGGAATGCAGTTTCCTGAGGCTATGCTGAGAAGAGCAGACGTCCTGTTTACACGTTGAATCCATTAGGTCAAGCAGACAGGTAAAGACAAGTGTCGGGAGACCAAGTAGGAGAAAGAGGGCGACAGATGATGAATAAAACAACTGATGGTTCAATGGTTGAATGAGCAAAAACAAGTTTTCGAAGACAAACAAATGACTGTTAATCAGCATGTGTGGCAGGGTACAAATGTTCTAAGAGGAAAGGGACAGACTTTTCTGACCACAGAAGTAGAAATGAAAAGACAAAGAATGCTGTTTAGGGGAGAGAGGGTGGACTGTTGTGGTATTTGCAGAATGCAGTAAATGGTTTGGAGCAGGTTGAAACTCAGCACAGGGATGGATGAAGCAATATGAGCAACATTTCTTCAGCTGTCTGACTCGCAGATGTTGATGAGCCAAGGCGCCTTGTTACCACAACACACACTCACACGGCTTCCATGCAGCACCGTAATCCACACGTTAGGCACACCTGCTTGCCTATGTTCACACTTGCAGGTACACACACACACACACACACACACACACACACACACACACTCACTCACTCACTCACTCTAACACATTTATAACTATGCGTGTAACAGCGTGTACGTTGCAGTGGGACCACCTCTGCAGTAAAAGCAAGCCTCCCTTCTCCATGCTTTCACTTATATTTTTCCCCCCTCCCATATTTCTCTGCTTTCTCTCACCCTTCGTCCACTCTCCCTTCTGTCATTTCCCCTTTCTCTGCTTTCCTCTCCTTTTTCTCCTTTCACCCCTCTTATTCTGCAGTCCATCCCCCCATCTCTCTTCTTTCCTACCCTTCTCTCTTTCCTCTATCTCAGTCTCTCTCTCTACATTGCTCCCTCTAGAAGCAGGTGATGTAGAAGGGTGCTCAGCAGTATCTGACTATCAGGCTTGACTCTGTGAGAGGAATGATAATCACTGTGCTGCACTGCAGAGAGAGAAAGAAGAGAGGGAGCAAGGGAGAGACAGAGAGAGAAGAGGGTGGGAAAGGGGGCATGAGGTAGAGGGAAAGGGGGGCAAGTGCGGCAATAGGAAAGAGGGGGCAAAATGAAGCGGGGAGGGGGTGAGAGGAAGATGGCAAGAGAGTGGGACAAAGAGGAAAGAGGGAGAAGAAGACAAAGAAAGAAAGAAAGAAAGAAAGGAAGAAAGAAAGAAAGAAAAAAGGATTACAGAAATTGAGCACTGCTTTAGTAACATATACCTTCTCTGTGTCATGCACCCACTTTCTGCTAACACAAAACACCTTCTCCTCCTCCACTCCCCCCATTTCCCCCTTATATACAGACACTTACACACCTCCAACAACACCACATCTACCACCACAATAGCTTGTTGTACAGCAACCCCGCGGTATGAAGGAGAGCCTTAGCCTTGTGTCTGAGCGCCAGAGAACATTAACTGCAGCAGCGAGGTCATCTGATCGGTACTATGCGGTCCCTCTCTCTCTCTCTCTCTCCCTACTCCTCTTCACACTGCTGCAGTCTGCTGCTGCCCCCCCAGTGGCCACCGGCGGAACTACTGGCCACGCTGCCTCCCGGCATGCCTGTCCTGATAAACAGTTTTTGAAACGTCCAATGTATGCATGTAATTTGCTATACTTAAATCACTTTCTCCTCCTGGGAGCAATTCAAGCCAAACCCTGAAAAACTGTGCTCATTACCATTTTCCTAACTAGTTACTGTGATTGTGTGGGTGTGTGTATTTGGTATGTTGTGTATGTGTGTTTGTGTGGAGGGACACAGAAAGAGAGACTGCTTCACTGCATGCGGGTCTACTGCATCGCCATCCAGCACAGCTTTGTTACCATCAAGCTGTCCACCCTGGCATTGAGCTTTCTCCCTTCTCCCTGTCTCCATCTGGGCTCTCCACCCTGCAGATACACATTGAAAATCACTAACTCCATTCACAGCATCAGGCCTTTGAAATGTTTATCCTTTTGTGTAGCTGTGGCTGTCTATAGGGGGGGGAAACAAAACAAAAACAAAAAGCTCATAGAGTGAGATGTAAAGCGAGGCTTACCGGACAAATGCCCATCATTCAGATTAGCTCCTTTGTCAGTGTGTGTGTGTGTGTGTGTGTGTGTGTGTGTGTGTGTGCATGTGATCGTGATGTTCGCTTTCCACTGCTAGACTCTAAAACAGTCATCTCTCTTAATATCTGTGACAGCGGCCATTGTTAGGAAAGATGCAAACAGGATGGTGGCGTACAACTGGTCTTCTGTGTGCACGCGTGAGTAAGAGAGACCATACATATGTATGCCTGCTATTTAGATTTTACAGCCCATTCTGTGTGGATATATGTGTGTGTGTGTGTGTGTGTGTGTGTGTGTGTGTGTGTGTGTGTGTGTGTGTGTGTGTGTGTGTGTGTCTGTGTGGACCATTAGACTAATAGTATGCATGTTAGGAACAGGCTTTTCCCACCCACTGCTATTGTCCATTAACGTTGACCAGAGGAGAGTGAACAATGGCTTCACTGTGGGGGCCAGTATGAAAGAGTAAAAGTGAGGATTAGGCTAAAGATACGTAGTCTTACAACACACAAGGCTGGCGGACAGGCACACACACTCGGAAACACAACCTCCCTGTTGAGAGTGATTAGGAGTGCTGCTGTGAACAATAGACAGAGTCAATAAAGGACCTCGGAGACATCCGGATACAAGCGCAAGGTCTCTATCCTTCCACTTCCCCCCTCCACCTCTACCTCCGGTTCCTCCCCCATATTTTCTCTTTCTCTGCATCCTGTAATTTTTTTCTTCTTTCTGTATCCATTTTTTTATCTACCACAGAACTGCTCTTTCTCCTTCACTTTCCAAACAATTTTATTTATCATATTTGACCCCAGCTTGCTCTCTCTCTCTCTCTCTCTCTCGCATGTACCCGTCTCCTTTGTGGCACTCCTGTCTTTGTAAAATGGGCGGACGGGCTGAGCTGACAGGGGCTGACACGATGAAACACCACAGCACACTGAAATCCATCCTGTCAGTTTAGAATCAGTGTCACTCATTTTACAAGGTTAAAGATAGCTTTGCCTAATGTGCTGTCAGATACAAACACATACACCACATAGGCCTTGGCACACGTACACAATCACAAGCACACAGATTATGAGCTATAAAGTACACTTACACATGCATGCTCTGCACTCTAGGAGAAGTCCGCATTAACTCACCCACCTACATGACCTAAAATGGTAATACAGCATATCTGTGTATGCAAATTCGATATTTCTGAGTGTGTGTGTGTGTGTGTGTGTGTGTGTGTGTTTGTGTGTGTGCGTGTGTGTGCGTGAGTGAACCCCATCTCAGCCCTATCACCCCCGTGACAGACACAGTGCCACAGAAATGTCTCGGGGCGCCTCGCCCAATGTCTTGACAATAGTCTCAGTGTGTGTGAGTGACAGAGAGTGACTCGGGGACACAGAGGGGGCGTTATACTGGGTAGACGACACGCACGCACGCACACATGCATTAAAGAGGGAAGACAGTGCACTCTTTCTCTCCCTCTGCGCTATTTCTCATTCCCTCTCTCCCTGACGCAGACTCAATCATTCTCACACTCTGTCTCTTTTGACGCAGAGGAAACACATTAAACTGCTCCCTCACTCTCTTTCTCTCTTGTTCTGTGTGAGTGTGTGTGTGTGTGTGTGTGTGTGTGTGTGTGTGTGTGTGTGCACGAGCACAGACTGTATAATTAATACAGCTTTCATTTTCTTTGAGCTATGAAGTATGCTTTTGGTATGCAAACAGACCTCTTGCATGTGAGTGTGTGTGCTGTTCGATACACCAGAGACTGAGTGCAGAGTTGGGGGCCATTGAGCGGAAGAAGAAGGAAGGAGAGAGTTAATGAGAAAGCAGGGGAGAATCCAACCCGTTCCCATCGATAACCTCAAACCACTATTCAAGCATATATACATTGGCTCCATGCAGTCCCGTTTGAAAATTATGGTTTAGCATTAGGGTTAAAAAATGACTTCAGTGAAGTCATATCCAGCAGAGTTTCAGAGCTGAGCCTTTGCTGAGGAGTTAGCCTGATGATTATGCGACTCCTGGCATTAAATCTTTTTTAATGCTAATTATTCCACAGCTACTGCAGTACAGTAGTTAAGCTGCAGCTGAAAACACGTTTGTTGCATTCTAAAATTACAGGTATACACAGCGCTGATGACTTATAATGAGTACATATATTCTCTATTAATGTATGGCTACCTCAGCTGATAGCAGAGCCTTATAGTGGATAATTTGGTGATAAAAGGATTTAAGAAATGTGTAATATATAAAAAATATAGACTCAACAATAGGGAATCCTTTGTTTTTAGGTCTTCAGGGCCATACATGTTAAGAACTACAATAGGACAACAACTATTGACTCTTTTCATTATTGATTTATTTGATGAATATTATATGATATTCAGTTTAATATCAGAGAAGACAAAGCAAATCTGAAAAATATTCACATTTCTGAAAATAAAGCCTGTGATCTTTTGGCATTTTGCTTAAAAACGTTGTGCTCAAAATTGAGTTTCTGTTACAGGAATAATCAATCAATCTGAACTACTCTACTACTACTACTACTACTACTACCACTACTACTACTACTACTACTACTACTACTTCTACTACTACCACCACTACTACTACTACTACTACTACTACTACTACTACTACTTCTACTACTACTCAACTACTCAACTATGTATTTCCAAATTGTTGTTTTTAAACTATTAGACAGCCTTGTTTTAAGCTTTGAGACCATGTATTTTTTTAGATAATCCAATGACTTTTTAAAGCTTTCGAAGGGAAAAAGGAGAATTTCTCTACTCATTAATTCTCCACTTTATCTGAAAACTGAAAAATCACCAAGCTATACGGTTTTGACAGGACAGTAATAAGATCTTTCTTGTAGGGACTATATCATTTTTGCATGATTTGACCCTTTGTAAGGTAAAGCTCAATCTTTGAATGAAGCACTTTGTAGAAAGTGCACTTATGTCTACACAACTTAGGACGTGCTGTGTGTAAACTGGTTCCTAACAATCTAGATCTCAGACTCCTATTCTACACAAAGCCCCATATGGGAGTAGGGATGAATTATTAAACCATTCATAATGATCATGCCATGCGAGAGTAACACCGCTTTGTAAAAGAGCCATTTTCCTGTAGCAGTGACTCAACACGCACATGAAAATAACACCAGATTCTTTGATATTCAATTAGCAGTTAACGTTTGATCACCCTTGAAATTACACTGCTGCTGCTTTGTGGTTGAGATCCACTTAAACATACAATATGTAACTTTCTGCCGCTAGGGGTCTCTCAACCAAAACAATAGATTGTAAACACAGACGTTTGATGACGTAGGGAAGTTGCGTGGAATTATGGGAGTTTTTATTGCTTAACGCTGATTGTTGATTAGAATGCATCTGTTCACGGACGAGTTTACCCATTCAAGTTTATTCACGTTAAGTTTAGTAACGTTTATTCATATCATGCTAATAAAATAGCTGCAGTTTCCTCAACATAATTACGTTTTTCTTGATTCAATCTGTATTGGTAGCTGGCTGACCAGTTAGCTAGTGAAACGGCAAGCTAACATTAGCGGCTAACGTTAGCAGGTTTTACCACACTATCACAGTCTATTTCACATGCCAATTTGGATTTCACCGGGCGGACAGGGTTTGTTGTAACGCTAGCTAGCTACTCAACGAGGCTGAGAGACGGGTGTGGGTGGGTATTGCAGGGGGACTCTCCGCGGCGGCGATGATGTTCAATTGCTGTTGTTAACAGCAGCAGAACATCTCCCAGCTGCCCGATCTCCCCCTTCACTTTTCTGTAATCTAAAAAAACAACTATTCGTTTTGGTGCTTAACACACCTGTTGTCGGGTTAATTTAGCTAGCTAACTGTAAAGACAGCTAAACGCGAAGGGGGGAGAACTTCGGCAGGGAGGAGATTTTCGGTACAAACACCGTTAGCGTTTACGGAGACGTAGCTAGCTAGCTAGCTAACATTATGGATGGCCGATGTTGTGACTAGGATGCCTGGCTCTGATATTCTCTGTTTCCCGATGCTTCATTAAACTGCCGTTAGCACTGTGCTGACGGTAACGGGCTGGGGCTAACGGTAACTAGCTATTGCTACATGTCCCGGCTGTGTTGTCAGCTATCATCCTGAATGATGTCTCTTTGTGCCAGGGGAGTGAGGCAGGCAGAGCGGAGTGTGCTAGCTGGCTAACGTTAACTTTACTAGTGAATTTATTCGTGGGTTAGCGCAGTGCTGCTTTTATCCATGGTCAAAACAATCATACTACTAATAACTTTATGAGCGTGTTGAACGATGTTGTAACCCTATGATGTTATCCACCAAGCATTAGCTAGCATTAATGTTAGCTACTTGTCAACCAGCACATACATTGTAGTAACATTAAGCTGGATTAATATTGATATGTATCAATAAATAAGGTTTCTGCTGTATTACTGTGTTGCAAAGTGGCATGTTATTATCACAAAATGATGCATTTTGGCAGAAAAAGCAGTCTTACCAGTATTTTATTCTGTGACATTGTATTATTTACAATTACTCACGAACGTATCATCTGGGTGCCCATGTTTTGCCGGAAGTTACGAGTAACTAGATGGTGAAAGGTTATGACGCCACTGACGGGCGACTAGCTAAATGAAACGTGACGTGTCTGAAAATAAAATAACAGATTTCTCTGTGCTGGGTTTGCCATTTGATGGAAACATTTGGGATAGTGTAACTACACAACTCAAAAAAATATATAACATTGGTATGGTCGTTTTTAGACATTTTAATGCATAAAGGTTACATATTGTACCTTTAAAATGTGGCCAAGCAGTATGCTTGACTTCTGCCTTTTAGAAAATTCAGAAAAAAGGAGGGGGGGGTGGGAGAGAAAGAGAGAGAGAGAGAGAGAGACAGAGAGAAATACCCATTGAGGTGAAATCGTACATTCAACATATTTTTGATGGAAGGCTCCCTGCGACGGCTCTGCTGGATTTAAAAGCCCCGTCGTCAGCAAAGGCCGGCATTAAGAAACACTCTCCCACATCTAATTCTAATCAAAGCCTGCTCTTTTAAACAGCCGTGAAAGCTTTCATGTTAACACGACACCGCGACCAAAGCTTTATTCACGCTTTTAAAAGCGACTGACCGGTCAATGAGCGTGTGTGTGTGCCTGCATCTGACAATACGCCGTATCAATGTCGACACACTCTATACTTGCTTCTCATCTTACCGGTGATACTGTTTGTGACTCCCCCAATCATGCATAAATTGCCAGTGATCCGCACTTAACTGTGTACGCCTGTATGTATGTAAGCATGCATGCGCACACAGATGTTTATATTTTCCAAGCCATCTTCGGTTGTCTTTTATCCAGCCAATTAGAGGTTGCCATTTCATCCCCATAGAAACCTGTTTGGGCCTCTAATTGGCAGATAGATTTGCATTACTTTGATTACAATTTTTGTGTATGCTTGTATTAAAGGTGGTGTGTTTATGTCTGTGGATCTAAGTCAACCTTCAATAAGAGTGTGTTGTTTTGTTCTTGTTGGTTTCATTTCCCTTGTTTCTCAAGTGAAGTTAGTTGCCATCTTCATCCTATCTCTGTATTTGTGAAACAGCAGAACAGAGCCTCTTAAATAATGCATGTCTGACTTGTACCTGTGCAGCATTGATCCATTAAGAACCAACTTTACTGTAATGCTATGCAATTACTGTGCTGTATTAGTAGCAAGTTATTGATTTAAAATGCAGTTTAATTCATCAAACTTCAGTTTGTTTTTTGGTTTGAGAGTGTCTGTATGTAGACAGCTGAAAATAATCATGTTATCTTACAGATGGTGGTGGTAGTTATTCATTTGTAATGTCCACAGGAGAGAGTTAGATGCAGTGTGGTGTGAGTGTGTGATTATGTAGTCCAAGTATGTGTGTGTCAAACAAGTCAAACTATTTTAATGCCTCTGTTTGAAAGCACCAGGGGGATTTCTCTCCAGCGGTTTGACCAGCTAGTTCTTGCAGTTCAGCTCTACCTGTCTCTGTTTGTATATTTGTGTGCATGTGTAGGTGGGTGTCTCTTACTGTATCTGGTCTACTGGTCTATTTCTGATATAAACAGGCATGTAGTTCTAAACAAGAATCAAAACACACACACACACACACATATATGCACACATACATTGAACGTGGTATAATATGGGGCATCGCTGCAGGCAGAGGCCAGCCCACTCAGATTTATGCAACTTTTTTGACAGGGCAGGTAGAAAGCTTTCATTCTCTCATTCTCTAACACGCACACGAACGCACGCATGCATGCATGCACGCACGTACGCACGCACACACACATGCAAACTCACACACACACACACACACACACACACACACACACACACACACACACACACACACACACCAAAATAGCCCGAAGAGTCTGAGCTGGCTTTAATCGCAGAGTGAAGCTCCCCACCTCCTCTCCTGTCTTCTTTTAACCCTAGGACCACATACCTCAGTTCTATCTTTTTCATTCCATCTCCTCCATTCTCTCCATCAGCTTTCCACCCCTAGGCAATAGCTAAGAACACATTCTCATCTCGTAGCTTTACATCTCCCCTTACCACTCACTAAAGTGTCGCCTTTTCTCCCAGTTGCCTTATTGCTCCTCATCTCCCTGCCAAGCTCTTATAACCCCAATCCCCTTACCCCCACCACCATCCCCTTTTTCTAAGCCATGCGTACTGACCAGGAATTTCTTTTCTCCTCTTCCACTGATTTTATGTCTCTTCTTCTGCCTCTTTCTCTTCCTCTATCTTATCTTGATCTCCCAATGTATCTATGTTCCACCAACAATTCTAAAACAGATGGCTACACCATGCCTGGGGCAAAAACATTGGCTTTGGACTACAGCACTACTAGGGCCAGTATTTCACACTCACGCAATCTAATAAGCTGCTATCCGGCGCGAAATGTGCTCTGATTTGCCAGTAGCAAAAATGCATAAACCATATTGCACAGTGCAGATATTCACACCTTAGGCAAATTCCTTGGTAGCATGCTTAATTTTGTCCAAACATAAAACATGAAAAGTAAAGATTAAAGCGGACTGAGGAAGAAGGGGAGAGGAAAATGAAGAGGGTTGTTATGAGCCATTTGTAAAATTTAAAGAAACTATTAAGTGTTATTAAAAAAAAGTTTGGAACCATTAAAAAAAACACGTTTTAAAAAGATGGATCCAGATGGAGAGTGATGAAAAGAGATGAACCCACTTAGGGAGAACAGAGAGATCAATCAGAGGGAAGACAGACAGAGGAGGAAGTGGGTGTGTGAGTGTGTGTATGTGGTGGGAGAGGGGAGCAGACAGACATTAGGGATTGAGGGTTGGAAAAAGACACTTTTTAATTGGATGAGTTACAGAGCAATGAGTCCAGAAGCAGACAGTGCAGGCGACTTGTCTATGTAATATTCAATCATTCATAATGTTATGCTTGAAAATTGAGTTTCACCTGTAAACACTTTTTTGAATTTTGTATATTCAGGTCTGCATGTGCTTGTGGACTTAATTTTTAAGTCTGAACATTAGGTTCCTGCTTGTATATAGTATGTTCTTGCAAATTTGTGCATTCAGTTCCATGGCTTCAGGCTTAATTTTTTTTCCAACTAGTAAAGTAAAACAAAAATCATGTACAGGTATCTGTCTGCATGTTCACAGACTTCTAACAGATGTATTAGGTGCTGAGGTTTGCACTTCTTTTTAAAGACAAGAGAATGTGGAGAAAGCAGTTTGCTTGGAGCTGCTAAAACAGCAATAGCTGTTTTTAGCTACGAGATGCTGGGCAGATGTCTAACACTAATGCACCCTAAACATGTGATGTATAAACCATATGACAGAGGCGTCAGTATGCCTACTGTAAAATAAAGTGCTTGTTGGATTGTTTTTTTGTAACTTCCGAAACAGATGACTATCACTTTTTTGTGTGTACAGCCTCATAAATGCCTTACAGGACAGACTGTCCAAAAGTGTGCACACTTATCTCCAGTAGACGATTTGTTAATTTAACCAGGGGGACGGAACTGACAGAAGGGCGGGAGCAAAAGTCACAATTACAAATCCGTCTGCTACTTTAGCACCACGAACAGCGCCACAGATTCATCAATACACAGAACAGTTAGGCTACTGATATTTCAGAGCAATGGTCGGGTCCATGGATTCTAACTTGGACAAACCTCAGTCATATAAAGAATCAATGAGTCAAGCAGACTAGACTACCATATTCTATTAAACAACCCCTCTGCCCCTGCACTCTCTTTCTCCTAATAGAAAATGAAGAGAGGGTATGGCAGGTTAACAAGGGGCATGCATTTTGCTCATTTTGCTAACAAGGGGGGTGGCATCCCCCCTCATATTGCTTGCTGTTTATACCCATTTGTACAATTCATTACATAGATTTACAAAGAGAGATTTGGAGCCAGTCTGATACATCCATGTTTGAGTAATTTGGCCTTTAAAAGTGGCCTGACGAGATGTTGTGCTGCCCAGTTCGCTTCAGTCATATGGCATTTTTCCATTACGAAAAAAAGTCCCTGGTACCTGCTAACAGGTACTTTTTTAAGTATCACCTCCGTCGAGATTCCAAGCGAGCTGAGGCGATACCAAAAGGTGACGTGAAAACCTGCAGACTATTGATTGGTCAGAGAGAATTGTCACAAATTACTGCGTCATCATTTCTAGCGACAGACGGGGGTGTCCTGAACAAACCCGCCATTTTTAAATAGTTTACCCAGCGGTGGTTTTTTTTGCTGCCTCCAGCTTCTTTTGAAACAAAATTTTTCTTCTGGCTGTGGCAACAGCCACATGCCGAGAGTAAAAAACAACACACTTTCGACGTTCTGTGTGTGTGTCGCATTAGGTCACTGCAGTTTCCTGCGGCGTGGCTATGACGACCAGCCACGCTCGCCTCAGGCATTAGGCGGTAATAAATCTGCAATGGAAAATGGAGGACGGGACACCGAGTTGAGTCGAGCCAAATAGAGTAGAGTCAAGCAGGTACCATATAATGGAAAAACACCAATATAGAACCCTTTAGAGGTGGACCGAGCACTTAATTTTTTACTGAACAGCCTGTGAGATTGGGCTGGCTTCAAGCGGTGAATGCACAAACACACAATTTTACAAACAGAAATAGTAATATACATACATACATAAAAACCGCAAGCACAGACTGTGCTATATATATATATATATATATTTTATTTTGTATTTTTTTGCAGCAACAAACTCAAATGTACAAGCATATTAAACGAAGTACAAAACTTTGTTTTCAGCACTTCATTAACATAATAAAGCTGATAATATTATTTTAATCCACTAGATATAATAAAAATCACTCACATACTGCCCTCAGTGCTGATATCGGCAACATCCACTACCAAGGTAAACCAATTTAAACCACCTAACTTTAGTTCACTTCACTTCAGTTTTCAGATTCAATTTTAGTTGACTCGATCCACAAAATTTTAATTATTTAATTGAGCTGAGTTGGGCTGAGTTAAATTCAGTTCAATTCAAAATCCATTCGTCAATTTAATTCAAGCCGACTCAATACCACTTAATGCACTGAAGATTCTTTTGTGTAGGTGGATAATACCAGTCACAGGGCTACTAAGCTGTCTCGTGTTGAGAAAGAGAGCTTTTGTTTAGCAATATTGGGTAAAATTGCTTAACCCACAGACAGCCATTAAGGTAATGCTGGAAGGCAGATGAGCTGAATGCAGAGCTGCTCAATACAGAGCAGAGTCTTCAAGAAGCAAATAAAAGGAAGCATCTCAGCAAGGGGCTTGTTATGTAGGTCTTTGTGTGTGTACCAGTGTGTGTGTGTCACGGAGTTAAGAGAGAATGTGTTTGTAAGCCTCTACGGATGTGTGTGATTCTAGGAGACAGAGTGTGCCTGGGCTTGTGCATGTGATTCCATCCAGAGGGAATGGAAGAAGAAACTGATGTAAGAGCCGGAAAACTTTACTCTCCGCTCGTGTGTCATCATACTCTTATCAAAGTTTGTCTGCTTGCGGTGAAAAGTGTATATGCATAAGGATCTGGGAGGGAGTGTAATTATGTGCTATTATGTACACACAAGAGCGTGTTTTACTGGGCAAGTCTATGTGTGTTAAAATCACTCGTCTGACAGTGTCTGCTGTGCGTGTGTGTCTTTGCCTCAGCTTGTCAGTGTGCGTGTGTGTGTGTCGGAATGACATTCCGACGTTCCTGCCATTTCACAGAGAGCTTGAAACAAAAGCTGAAGGGAGTAGTTGTTAACAAAGTAATATTATCAGCTGAATAGCCTGTCTGTATTATCTTGTGTGGTAAACAGCCAAGACAGACAGGGGATTTCCAATCGCATTCCAGCTTTGGGTGACCTTGATGTGTGAGGAAACAGACAATATGTCTCCCTCTGATTCTCCCCTCACTTTGTCTTTCTGTCTTTCTGTCTAAGCTCATAGACATAGACATTTTTTCTGACCTTTTTTCTAACCTTTCCACTGACTTTCATTCCATGACTCCGAAAACTAACCTCAACCCTAACCACTACATGCTTCCCCTTACCTTAACCTGAATTCTTTCTTGATCTGCCAAAACCTTAAAAGTGAGGATGACCAAAATATAATATTTGAGGTCTCATCTTAATCCATCTGTAGACATTTGAACTTTCGCCTTGTCTACTCTGGCCATATAGTGAATGCATCATGTTAGCACAGCAACAGTAGTTGCAGTCCTTAATCACTTTCTACACTCAGGTGCAGCACTTCTGTGCAATCGGAAAGATTTTGACAGTGCTCGCTGACCCAAGATGAGATGCGACATTGAGTTAAGATTTTTTGACCAACTCTGGTGAGTTTGTTCATATAGGCTAGTATGAATGCCGTCATTTGAACTCTAGTGTGGATCAAACAAGTGTCCAGCTCTAAAATGGAACTGGTTCATTCACAGAATCTGTGGCTGAGGATATGCAACAGTAATATGAATATTAAAAAGCTTAACTAAACAGATTTACAGGCTTTGTTTGTCTGCTGATCCTAGCACATGTGAAATGATCCGACATAGTTATCAAATATTATTTGGTACACAGAGAAACAAGAAGACTTTGGTTTAAGTTTAACACAAATGAACTAGAACTGAAGGGCACCAATGTGTCTGGACCAATAGAACTGAACTGCACCTTTTAACACAGCATATTTGTAAGGTATCCATATGATCCTGATCTAGCGGAAAATCAATATTTACAGGGTAAGCATGTGTTCCACCTCCACAGCCGAGCATCTAACACAAACACACACCTGTCTCCATTTTCCCGTAATGTTTGAACCTTTCTTCATCTCCTCTCATCACCTATACCTCTCTCTCTTTCTCTGGCTCATGTTCCCTCTCTGTTGCCCATTGACCCCCCCCTCCCCGTCCTTTGTCTCCAGGTCAGTAGATCAGTTTTCAGTCTGCCTCGTCGGGTGATCCCCGCTTTGGTTACTTAGTCCTTCTCACCTCTCGCTTACCCTCACCTCCTCACCTCCCCACCTACTTACCCCGTGAGCATATGGTCGGCTGTGCCACCTGAACTTGCAGTGCCTTTTAATAAATACATCAGTGTGTTGGTATCATCATGACAGGGGTCACGGGTCGATTACAGTGTGTGCGTGAGTAACGAGAGAAGGAGGGAGGGGAGAGAGTGTGTGTGTTTCTGTTGTTGTTTCTCGTTGACAGTGCCTTCATCCCTTTGACCTTAATGCACGCTGCATGTTATCACAGGAGGTGTATGTGTGAATGCGTTCATGTGGCGAGCCTGAATGCCTGGAGGGGTTAGTGTGAGTCTATGACAGACGCTCATCATATTTAATCCTGGAGGGATTTCGTTGAAATGAAAAGCTGCTTTTCAATTTTATAATCCAGTAGACCTAATCTCTCCGCTAGCGCCCGTCCATCAAGTCCAATTAGATGGACAAGACTGGCCAGATGAGTCCTATTTACCACAAAGTTATCTCCATAGCTTGTCTTTGCTGTGTCAAAACACTGTGGCACCCTGTGTCATGAGAGCTCAACACTGACCTTCACAAAGCATAAAACTGTGCGATGCACAGTGCACAAAAAAAACTGTGCTGTCAATGCACCGGTTTCTACTGCAGTCTTGGCCTTGTTAACGGGCATTGATTAGACTTTGGATGTGTGTGCGTGTGTGTGTGTGTGTGTGTGTGTGTGTGTGTGTGCGTCTGTTTCGATTCAGCCTTTGTGGCACCGCACTCTCACCCGCCCTCACACACATGCTGTGTCCAGAGAGAGAAAGTGCTCACTACAGTAAAAGAAGAAGTCGCACTAGAGAAAACGCTGAGTCTATTCGTTCTCAGAGGTCAGTGTGGTGCATGGAAGACAGAGAGGTTGCAGTGGTTGGGTGTTTAGATTTATGGCCGCGCATATGGCAAAGAAAGGGGGAGAATGACAGAAAAGGAACAAAGGGTGAAAGACAAAAGGAGAAAAGGACAGTGCAAAGTGCTAATCGAGACACATTGCAATAAAAAGAAAAGTAAAAGAACAAAACCTGAGAAAACTGAAACAGAAATGCTGAGATCAAACAACCACTATGACCTTTGTTGTGGTTGATTGAGGACAACAGACAGCAAAAACTGTTTTGTGGTGGAGTGTGTTTGGTTTGGCGGTTAGAGGGTAGAACAAGGCCACTTTGCCCATATTGACTGCAGTGCCGTGTGACTGCTCTGATCATTAATGTGTCCTAATGCCAACGGGTATCCTGATGACCCACATCTCAGCAGTCCACTCTCACTCTGGCTGCCACCCAAGCCAGACCTCTCTCTCTCTCACTTACTCTCTCACTCTCTCCCTCACTCTCTTTCTCTCTCCCTCACTCTCTCACTCTCCCTGCCTCTCGCCACTTGGAAGCACATGCTCCAACCTTCTCCTTTACACTTTCTCCATCAGCATTAGGGCTGGGTTGAAGCTCAATACTTTTCTGGTACCGACCGAAAGTATCAAAAACCAAATGGTCAGGTGCCAAATGTTTGTAGACATTTTTTATCAAATATTTACTGTTTTACAATTAAACATTAACAATTAAAATAAGAAAACACACACACACACACACACACACACACACACACACACACACACACACACACACACAAACAAACGCTCTCCCTTCTCCTCTTTCTTTTTGTGGGCACACTGCCTTTTCTTTATTACTGCCCCTATCTCACTTGCACATATCTTTAAACCTCTCTTCCCGTTCAGATAGTGATGGTAATTCCGGCTGTTTTTAGTCAGATATTTTGGATTAGCTCATCAATAGGAGTGAACGGCTCCTCCTTTAGTACTGCTTCTGGCTGACCGGCTCAACATACAGTACATAAGTGTCACCATGATTGTCTCTCAATGTTATTCCCAAAGTGAGACATTTCTGAATGGTATTTACTGTAACACGTTGCAATACATTATAGGACTGAGCTATTTTAAGTTGTTGCCTCTTGGATGCAATCTTGCTCTTCGTCCATGACACAGTTTTAATGACTTTTTTTTTTCCTATTTTGAGCACCCAAGTTGGTGTGATGATGTGCTGACTTTAGATGAACAGTTGTTGGAGTTTTTACTGACCCAGTAAAGTAACTTTCAAATTGTATCCCCCCTACCCTTCTCGTTTACTCCAGCTTCCTCCCCTCCTAACCTCTTATAATTCCCTCCCACTCCTGATCTAATGCTAAAGCGTTCAGTTGCTACATTTGGCACATACTCACCACCTATTACTCCCTGAGTCTATCTTTCACTTGCATTCACATATAAAATGCATATGCCTTTGGGAAATAAGCAGTCCCTCAAGCGCAGTGACAGGCACCCACCAACACAAACCTGCTCATGTCGGCGAACTGTTCGAGTTAACAAATTTTGACACGTACGTGAACGCAGTCACACACAAGCACGTTTTTTTGGAGGGGGAGGAGGGGACTCCACTGCAGCAGAGGAGTTAATTACCACATAGGATCAATAATTCATTATGCTGTCAGTTTATGTGTCTATGTGTTTCTGTATGTGTGCTGGCATGTTTTGCGTGCACGTAAGCATGAACACCAAACTCTCCCAGTAAGCATTTTCCTTTCCTGGGAACGGCAGATTAAGAGGATTGACTCCATAATGGATTAACCTCTGGTGTGTGTGTGTGTGTGTGTGTGTGTGTGTGTGTGTGTGTGTGTGTGCTTGTGTGTGTGTGGGTTAGTGTGTGTGGATGCGTGCACATTCCTCTGTACGTGTGTGTGTGTGTGTGTGTGTCGAGCAGGATCAGCACCATGTATGAATTGATTAGCCTAAAAAGCTCCTCTACTTCCATTTTAATGACCATATCAGCACTTTTTCACCACGGGGAGGATAAATGTAGAGCTGTCTGTCAAGGAAATGAGACACCGCCCCTTTAAGAGGGGTTAGCTGTCACTCAAACATCACCCTTGGGAGCACTCGCCATGGACTAGGGGACTAGGGAGACCCTGCTGTGTCAGTGTGTCTAAGATGATAGATGGTGCCTCTGTGTGCATTAGTGTGTGTGTGTGGGTGGATGGGTGAATGACCGTCTCTATGCAATATTTATTTGTCAGCAGGACTTCAGCCTTTAACTACAGCTTCTCAAGCAAACACCAAAGCCAGTGCATCCATTATCAGTGCAACTAATATTGTTTATGGAACAAAAATATATGCTAAATGGAAGAAAGATAACAGCTTGACAAGGGAAACTGAAACATGAAATGACCAATTACCCTGTTGGAAGCAACTATTCGCCCACTCTCTTTGTATCCTTGCTTCTACTGAACTCCTCAGGGGTTTATACACAGGGTAAGCATGTGTTATACACACATGCACACGCAGTCATGCATGTACACACAAATGCTTATTCAGATATTGTTCGGCTAGCGTAGGGGGTTGACTCATGTCCCCTGCATTAGATCTAGCTAAACAGAGGGCTGATGTTTGACATGGAGCACGCTCTGACAGCAGCGTACCGTCACACTGCTCACAGGCTTAGCATGCTGACACAGAAACACAAGCGTGTGTGCGTGTGTGCACACTTTCAGCTATTTTGTGGAGATGAAATGGTGTTTAGACGTTAGCGACAGGGTGTGCAGTAGGGTATGTCAGCAGATGTGTGAATAAGAGACAAAGCTGGGGAGGAGGAGGAGGAGGAGAGTGGACAAAGCTGACTGAGATTTTTAAAATAGATTAAAAATCTCAGTGCATCCCAGGCAAATAAAAGATAGAGGACTCATAGAGACTAAGTCATCCCAGTCCCTTCCCAGAGCTCCTACCTGTTTGCTGTACTTGTTCCCAGTCTGGCAGCCATACTCTGAGCACTGGTCAGATCCCAGGGACATGGCATCTGCATTGCCACTGCCCCCGCTACTGCTGCTGCTGGAGCCGGCACTCCCCACACAACCCCCACTGCCCACGAAGGTGTTGGAGGGAGGCAGGTCCTGGACCGCCTGGTGCTTCTTTCCTTCAGCTGGGGGGGAGTGGGGCTGCAGATTCACTGCGGGGAGAGGTGAGCTGGATTTGTAGTGCCTGGCCAGGTCTGGGCTTGACTGGTGTCTCCTGCCGCCACCCATCCGTGGGCTGCCGGGGTCACCGTCCATAGCACAGTAGCGGGCTGCCAGGCGCTCACTAGCACTGCTCAAATCCTCCTCATCGTCGTCATTGGCATGGCGACGCAGCCCGTTGACTGTGACAATACCGCTGTAGAGTGATCTGTCTGCCTTCCCTCCTCCTGCAGCTGCACCAATGCCACTTCCATTGCGTTTGTCCCGTCGAGGTTTGCGTCCACGGTCTGATCCTCTGCTGCAGCCAGTCTGTGGTTGGGCACCTGGAGGACTGAAGAAGTCCTCCTCTGGCTCCTTCTTTCCGGCCTCGTAGCCATTCTTGCCCTGAGCACCGCACTGCCGAGCTGTGACTACAAGGAGGATAACAAGGATGACCGCCGCAGCTCCCGCCAGGACACCGATAGCTACGCTGAGGCGCTGTTTCCCTAATGCACGCTCGCTGTCTGGGTCCCCTGCAATGTCCAGTGACAGTGGAGCCATCAGACTTCGGGCCACCTGAGGTGAGAGGTAGAGAGGAGAGGAACAAAAGAGAGAGAAGATGCAGTGTAAAAGAGGAAAGGCAAGAAAAAGAGACAGACCATCAAGTCCAAAACAGTGACTGTAAAAGATGACACAGTGGGTGTGAGCCACAGAGAAACATCAAACAGCATCTTCCACTTAATTAAACTCATCACCGTGTTTTAGTGGGGGAGCTTCTCTATTATTCCCAGACACATAGAATGTCACTAAATATATAATTGCTCTTGCTTCGCAGTTGCAGCATTTCAAGTTCTGCCTGTAATTCTCCATTTGTGATCTCACATCATCTGCACTGGTACAGGAGATGCCTGGGATTATGCTGTTTAAAGCTGATTAAAGGTATAAAAGGAAACTTTAGGTCAGGGACAGTTAGTAGGAAAAGTAGCAGAAACAGTCAATAAATGTGTAAATAAAGGCAGTAGACATGCTATGACTATATCCCCAGAACACAAAACCATCTACTGTCTCATCAATGAACAATGTCCCTATTGTAAATGATAGCGTAGGCGTGGATTTGTTAAGGATTTGCTATCACAATTTCTTGCACTGAGAATTGGATGGTTAGATAGACAGAAGGCTACTGTAAGTGTGCTCTTGAGGCTGTTGTTCGGTTAAGCTAATAGTTTTAATTGATGCAAGGCAAATCCATGATGGTCCATTTTGATCTATATATGTCACACTTATTTAAATATTTTGTACACAGACACACACACACACACACACACACACACACACACACACATAAACTCTCTCTCTCTCTCTCTGAGCTTGTACACTAATAAACGGACCCTTACAAGAAAGTGGGTTATGCTGAAGCACAAACATAATCATTACTGGTTATGGAGCCTTGTTCTACAGGAGACAATGAGCCTGTGGAGTTCTGGTCTGCAGAGCCCTGCTGGTAATATGGGACAGGGCCATGAATCTGAATATTTCTAATCAATACATAGCTACTATGTTGGAAAGATCATTATGCAGAGACCAGGCAAAATACAGAAACACACACACACACACACACACACACACACACACACACACACACACACACACACACACACACACACACACACACACACACACTGAAATGTATGCATGCACCTCCACGAGCCAACACAGTGTGTAAGTTGTCCGTTAGTTATACAACTCATTCTCCAGCCCTGACACCTCGTCTGGGAGCTCATACGACAATTCCTTTGGCCTGTCAGGGCTGGAAATG